>NC_133666.1:232385624-232548744 GCF_037893015.1 Macrotis lagotis | reverse complement strand
TGTAAAAGGCATAAATGAAGCACAGAATAAAGATTAATAGGGCTCCTCAAGTAGTCAAGTAAAATATACACATGAATGCAAGTAAATCTACCAGCTAACTTTCTTCCTTTTTAAAGTGACCCAAGAATAATCACTCATAATAGGGTCATCTATTTTACCCGGCAATTTGCATTTCCATGTGGCACAATAGACCATTACAGACTGCATTATCAATGTAGGAGGCAAACATGAAAAAAATCACAACATAAGTTTTCCATCTTTGAGAAAGAATCATGTTAAGTAAGCATTAAGTAAACATCTGCAGAACCAAGCAGAAAAATAAAAAACCTGAGAATTTACTATTGTAAGTTTTTAAAAGCAACCACAGAGGCCTAATATTGCAATAGGATTAATTTTCTCTTTTATACCTAGAATCATTAAGGAAAGTTCTTTCTACTCCTTTCATCTAGGATTTGGTCTTTTTGCATGAATTTTTATTCATTTCACAGATATTCAACTTATTCATGGATATTTAAAATGAATATTTGAAAATTTTCCAAAGAATCCTGTAGTTGTATATAGTATAATTAAAAGTTGGGGCAGCTAGGTAGTATAGAGCACTAACCCTGGAGTCAGGAGGACCCTAGTGCAAATTTGGCCTCAGAAACTTAGTACTTACTTAGTTGTATGACCTTGGGCAAGTTACATAATCAAGTTGCGTTGCCAAAAAAAAGATCTCTCAGCTACCTTTACAACAAACAATTATCCCCAAAAAAGGCATTGTTTTGTTTCAATTTAGATTTTATTTTATTATTTATTTGTGTTTGAAGAGGGGAGGGAGAGATGGGATTAATCAAATACATGAAAAGAAAAAAATTATCCTCAAATGTATATTCTGCCATATATATAAATAGATAGATATTAAAATACAAAATAAATGCTGATTCATTTGGTTTAAACTGTGTCTTTTATTGGATCACAAAATCAGAATACTGTATTTGATGCTTTCTAACTCCATGGAAGCTTTTTTTCAAAAGCATAAATACTACATGAATACACAGACACATGCATACCTTCATATTCACACATTGCAGATACAGCAAAATGACAATAACTGTCCCTGTAAATTGTTGACACAAGATTGACTTCTTTACCTGACCCCAATCTTTGACTAATGCCCAAAATTCTCAACATAGAGAAAGAACTTAAGAGATAGTGACTTATTCATCTCTACCACTAAGTATTTTAGAAAACTGAGTTCAATTATAACTCACTATCTATTCAGTTTTGTGATAGGAAATATTTGGCTAAATTTTGAAAAATCATTACTTTTTCTCTTTTAATTGAAGAAAATTCTTTTTCATTTAGTTAAAAAATATCAGTTTTTTTCCTTCTAAATGTAGAGATCAAGCAACAGTCAATATGATGTTTGCTGCCCAACAATTCCAGGAAAAATTCCAGAGATAGAATAGAGAACTATTTACAACCAAGGCTTTTGATACCATCAGTCATGAGGGTTTAAAGAAAAATATGTCAAAATGTGCCTGGAGAAGTTCATCAATATTGTATATCAGTTTCATGACAGCATGCTTACCCAGGTTCTGGATAGCAGACGGCACTCTCAAGATTTCCCATTCACCAATGGAGTGAAACAAGTAAGTGTCCTTTCTCCCATACTTTTTTTAACATGATATTTTCAGTCATGTTATCAAACACCTTCACTGAGAATGAACATGGCCTCAAGGTCAGCTACCACATGCAAATTATTCAATTTGGAAGGGTTACAAGCCAAGACTAAAGTGGAGAATATTGGTGCATGTTCTTCTGTTTGCAGATGATTGTGCACTCAATGCAGCCTCTGAAACTGAGATACAACAAAGTTTGGATCAATTCTCTGCTGCTTGTGCTAACTTTGGACTAATAATTAACCCCAAGGAAGCACAGGTGCTCCATCAGCAGCACCATACCATCCAAATGTGGATCCATCGGTAACAGTAAATGGAGAAGTTTTGAGAATTGTGGACAAGTTCACTAACTTTAGCAAAGAGGCAAACATTGACAGTGAAATAGAGACATGCACTTCCAGAGCTAGCTCAGTATTTGGGAGGCTCCAAAATAAAGTGTGGCCAAACTAAAGTCTGCCAAACTAAAGGTCTGTAGAATCATTGTGCCAACCTTATTGCTATATGTCTGTGGAAACTGGACAATCTATTAGCGCCATGTCAGGAAACTAAATTGCTTCCATTTAAATTGTCTTAGGAAGATTCTGAAGATTATGTGGCAGGAGAAGATGCCAGACACTGAGGTTCTTTCTCTAACTAAACTTCCTAGCATTCCAACATTAATACCGAGAGTGCAGCTATGATGGGCTGGACACATTGTTAGGATGCCAGAGATCTCTTACCAAAAAACTATTTTGTGGAGAACTCACACAAGGCAAATGCTCACAAGGGGTTCGGAAGAAGAAATACTAAGACACCCTCAAGGTCTCATTGAAGAAGTTCAGAACTGATTGTACAGCATAGGAGACACTGGCACAGGACCACCCAGCATGGTATGCCCTCATCAGTGAGAGTGCTGATCTCTGTGAAAAAGGCAGAATTGAAGCAGTTCAAATAAAACATAAAATGCATAAGTTATGAGCAAATATCCCAAATATCCCAAATATCACATAGACTATTTGTGCCCAGCCTGTGGTAGAGCAGAGTTCATGTTGTCTGATCAGTCACAGTTGGACACATAGTAATTTGTCTGAAACATAGTAATGTCAATTTGTTCTTCTTAAATAAAGAAGGACAAGATCCAACCAGAAAACAAAACAATCCTAGAACTAAGACAATCAGTTAATATAAATCCTTCAAAAACCAAGAAGATAACAGACTAATTATAGAAAGTAAACCATTTTTAAAAGATAGAAAATGTAAGAAAATGATATGATTTCATTATTTAAAATATTTTACTTTAAAAATAAATAAGTACAATGACTCAAAGCTGTTATGTAAAGAAAATTATGTATGAAACCTCTATGGGATGAGATATTTAAGCTGTTTAACTTAACTCAGATTTCTATCAGATAAGGTACTTTCTTTTTCTTCAATAGAAACAAGAAAAAGAATAAATAATCACCATTGAGATAATATAAATGCAAATATATTATCAAGATCAATATATGTGAATATAGAAAGAGGAGATCAATGAACTGGGTATACAACTAAAAAAGTTAGATAAAGAACATACCCAATTAAATACCAAGTGAGAAATTCTGAAAATCAAGAGAGGGATTAATAAAATGGAAAGAAAGAAAACCATTGATCTCATAAATAAATCTAAGAGTTGGTTTTGTGAAAAAAAATCAATAAAATATACAAAACTCTGGTTAATTTAATTAATAAAAGAAAGAAAATAATCAAATCACCAGTATCAAAATTGAAAAGGATGAACTAACCATCAATGAGGAGGAAATTAAAGAGATAATTCAGAGCTACTTTACTCAACTATATGCAAAAAAGTTGGACAACCTGAGTGAAATGGATAAATATTTACAAAAATGCAAATTGCCCAGATTAACTGGAGGAGATAAATTACTTAAATAACTCCACTTCAGAAAAAGGAATTGAAAAAAGCATCAATATACTCCCCAAGAAAATGTCTCCATGTCCAGATGGATTTAAAAATGAATTCTATTAAACATTTAAGGAACAATTAATTGCTATTCTATATAAAATATTTTAAAAAATTGGAGTGGAAGGATCTGCCAAACTCCTTTTATGACATCAACATGGTGCTGATACCTAACCTAGGAAGAACCAAAGTAGACAAAGAAAATTATAGACCAATGTCCCTAATGAATACAGATGCAAAAATCATAAATAATATTTTGGTAAGGGGCGGCTAGGTGGAGCAATGAATAGAGCACTGGCCTTGGAGTCAGGAATACCTGGGTTCAAATCTGACCTCAGACACTTAATAATTACCTAGCCGTGTGGTCTTGGGCAAGCCACTTAACCCCATTGCCTTGAAAAAAAATCTAAATAATAATAATAATAATATATTAGTAATGAGACTACAGCAAGTAATTATGAGCATAACACACTATGATCAGGATGGACTTATACCAGGCAGGTAGGGATGGTTCAACATCAGGAAAACACTCAGCATTATTAAACATATCAATAGTAAAATCAACAGATATCATATTATTATCTCAATAGATGCTGAAAAAGCCTTTGATAAAATACAACATATTTTCCTATTAAAAAGCACTAGAAAGTTTAGGAATAAATGGAATTTTCCTTAAAAAGTAGTATCTATCTCAAACCATTAACAAATATTATATTTTATGGGAATAAACTCAGAACATTTCCAATGAATTCGGGAGTGAAACAAAGATGTCCATTATCACCATTACTATTCAATATAGTATTAGAAATGCCAGCAGCAACAATAAGAGAAGAAAAAGAAATTGAAGGAATCAGAACTGGCAATGAGGAAGAAAAACGTTCACTCTTTGTAAATGATGTGATGGTATACCTAGAGAACCTGAGACAATCACCTAAAAAACTTCTTAAAACAATAAATTCAGCAACATAGAAGGATATAAAATGAACCTATATGAATCATCAGTATTTCTATGCATGAACAACAAAGCCCAAGAACAAGAGATAGAAAGAGAAATTTCATTTAAAATAACTGTAGACAACATTAAAGCCTTGGGAATTTACCTCCCAAGACAAACCCAAAAACTGTTTGAACACAATTATAAAGCTCTCCTCAAACAAATAAAAATTTCTAATGCTCATGGTTAGGTCAACTTAATATAATAAAAATGACAATTTTAGCCAAATTAAATTACTTATTCAGTGCCACACCAATCAAACTACCAATTAACTACTGTACCAAGCTAGAAAAATAATAATGAAATTCATCTGGAGCAACAAAGGAGCAAGAATAACAAGGGAACTGATGAAAAAAATGTAAAGGAAGGTAGCCTAGCTCAAACAGATTTAAAACTATATTATAAAGCAGCCATCATCAAAACTGCCTGGTACTGGTTAAGAAATGGATTAATGGATCAGTGGATTAGGACAGGTTCAAGAGAAACTGCAGTAAATGACTACAGAAATCTACTGTTTGACAAACCAAAGTCATCAATTTTAAATATACACAAAAGAAAATAAAACCTAGGAAAGTATGGAAATTCCAAATTCCATAGTAGACCCCCCTTTAAAAAATATGATCTACTATTAGTAGTTTTTGACTGAGAGAATACATGTTAATGAAGAGCTACTAAGAAATCAGTAACACTTTTAAACAACTGTATTTTATTATTAAACACATTGTCATACTCTGGACTTGAGGAAAAGAAACAAAGACTTTGGAAGTTCAATCAAGGAGGGAAGTTGACTCCTAAATCTATCTCATAATTCAAGTTTGTATCATTAGAGACTTATGGAATTTATCAATACATGAGATCTGAGCCTATCTTTTTTTTAGGAGTAAAGCTATATTGTTCTCAGGTGGCAAAGTTTATTTACTGCGCATATTTGGATTTTTCTATTCCTTGGTTGCTATATGACTTTGGGCAAACAGAAAAGAACTTCAGATCTTTTTTGTAAAACTGGGATGAAAGGAATGGACTAGATGGAATTTAAAGATTCTTCCAACTCTCTATTTATGATCCTATCCTCTTCCAGGAATACATTGTTTTGCTCATCCTTTGTTTTTAGAGAGGATCAATGACATCACAGGGAGATATCTTGACTTGCTCATGAACTGGAATTAAGTAGGACTAGAATGTTTGAAGGAATTCAGGAGGGGTTAGTTGGCTTTGTACTTTCAATATCTTAATAAAAAGACTTCCACCTAAATTTTTTTTTCTTTCATTTTCTTTCATTTATTTTTTCACATTAGGACATTGCAAAAGGAAACATAATTCCAGCCTCCCACAAAGATAGAGAAAACTCAAAAAAAATGAAGTGAGAGGAAAAAAAGTGTGTTTCAATATATATTCACATACCATCAGCTCTGACTTTGGCATCAATTGCATTCTTTACCATAAGTCCATTGAGAAGTTGGTTCTATATTTTCCCCACAGTTGCTACTGCTAGCTTTATTCCATCCTATTCCTTGCCATTTCTTTTATTTTCTTTCTTTCTCTCTCCTGTCACCATGTTCCTCCTCAAGAGTGTGATGTGCATGGCTATGCTCTCTCATATCTTCCCTTTCTTCTATCACTTACACCCCACTTTCCCTCTCCCTATCCTCTTTCTCCCATCCCTTTACTTTCATTTTTTCCTCTAGGGTAAGATTGGTTTCTATACCCTCTTGAATGTATATATTATTCCTCTCTGAGTCACTTCCAGTGTGAATGAAACCGCATTTATTTTTCCTACCTTCCCTCCTTTCACTCCATTGTAAAAGCTATTTCTTGCCTTTATTACTTGAAATATCTTAGTCAATTCATTTCCTCAATTCCATTTTACCCACTACTTCTAGGAGAATTTCTTGAAATTTCTTGAAAAAGGAAATATAGGCTCTTTTCCTGGGCATGACTTTCAGGTAGCTCAATAATTTTCAAATTATCTCTTCTAGATCTGTTTTCCAGGTCAGTTGTTTTTCCAATTAGATATTTCACTTTTTTCCTAGCTTTTCATTCTCATGGTTTTGTTTTATTGTTTCCTGATTTCTCAGAGTCATCCATTTTCCTTAGCTACATTCTATATTTGAAGAAATTATTTTCTTCTTCAGAGAGCTTTTGGATATCTTTTCCATATTTCCAGTTCTGCTCTTTAAGGCATTCCTCTCTTCATTGACCTTTTTGACTGCTTTTTTCCATTTGTCCTGAACTTCAGGATGTATTTTCTTCAGTATTTTTGGTATCTCTTTCATCAAACTGCTGACTTAGGTTTCATGAATTTCCTGCACTGCTCTCATTTCTCTTCGCAAATTTTCGTCTACCTTCTTTACTTGCTTTTCAAAAAGTTTTTTGAGGTCTGGCCTAGTCTAAGATAAATTCCTATTTTTCTTGGAGGCTTTGGATACAGAAGCTTTGATTTTGTGATTCTCTGAGTGTGTATTTTCATTCTTTATGGTATGAAGCACCATTAGGACAAAGTAATTCTCTATGGTCAGATTCTTTTTCTTCTGTTGTTTGCTCATTTTCCCCAGCCTGTGTTAATTTTAACTCTTTATTAAGTGAGGTTCTACTTCCAGGGTGGAGAACACAATTTCCCAAACTTTTAAGGATTTATATACCTGTTTTCAGGGAGATTCCTCCCGCCCCAGACCTCAATTCCTTCAAGATCAAGATCTTATGAGATCTTAAGATCATATCTGTTCTCCTGGCCTGTGCTCTGGTCTGTGGATGATCACAAGCACTCTCCTCTGCCCTGGAGATGTGAGAAGGGTCCTTGCTCCTCTATGGTAGTATGAGAACCCAGAATGCAACCTGGATCTGATTGTGGTTAAAGCAACAGAAATCTGCCCCAGGGATAGTGGAAAGACTTCTGCAATCTCCCCCTTTACCTTCCATAGACTGAGTGCTCTGGAAGCAGTTCCTGAATGGCTCTGCAAGTATGTTTCTGGTTCCTGGGGCCAGAGATGTGCTGAAGCCTACACTGGTCTGGGCTCCATACTCACTCTGGTGTGGCAGAAGCTTTTTGCTGACCTTCCAAGTTGTCTTTAGCAATCCCTAGGCTGAGAGGTCTGGAAATTGGCACCCCCAGGAACCCAGGTGCTCTGTGAGATGCTCCTGACTGAAGCTGATTTGCTCTGACATCCAGCATGGCCAGGGCTATGCTTCAATCCTTTATAACCTTGGTCCTACAACTCTTCCTATGGATCTTCCAAGTTACCTTGGGTTGGAAATTTTTTTCGCTCAGTCTTTCAGTGGGTCTCACCACCCTAGAATTTGGTTAGCGTCATAATTTAAAGGCCTTTGGAGTGGCCTGAGGGAGAGTTGTCAGGATTTCTGGCCTTCATTCTGCCATTTTGGCTTTTCTCCCTCGCCTAAATTTCAGCATGCCAAACCATTGAGGAAGAGAAGTAATACACAGTAACTGAGAATAAACAACAGGAAAAAAAAAAGAAAAAAATGGACACATGAAAGGAATTAATTGAGACCAGTCTTTACTGTACATTTGTTTTAATATTTAATAATGTGGTTAAATTATAAAATATATATAACAAACTTTACATCTGTTTTAATATGTTATAATGTTACTAAACTATATAATCTTTAACAATGACTTTTTTGCCTATATTACAAGACTGAGGGAGAAGAAAGGAAACTAACCCCTAGGAAGGAGGCCTAGCTCAATCAGATCGAAAACTGTACTATAAAGTGGCAGTCATCAAAATTGCCTGGTAGGAGGAACGGGAATTCAGGGAAATCTGGAAGCATTTGTATTAACTGATGCTGAGCGAGATGAGCAGAAACAGAAAACACTGTACACCCTAACAGCAACATGGGGATGATGACCAAACTTGATGGACTTGCTCATCCCTTCAGTGCAACAACCAGGGACAATTTTAGGCTATCTGCAATGGAAAATACCATATGTATCCAGAGAAAGAATTATGGAATTTGAACAAAGACCAAAGACTTTACTGTCAAATTAGGGGGAAAAAAGTTATATTATTATGTAATTTTACTATCTCATACTTGATTTTTCTTCCTTAAGGATATGATTTCTCTTTCATCACATTCAACTGAGATCAATGTATAACAGGGAGCCAATGTAAAGACTAACAGAATGTGTTCTGTGGGGGATGGGGGAAGGGAATCATGAATGGGGGAAAAAATTACAAAACTCAAAATTAAATAAAATATTTCTTTAAAAAAACTACCTGGGGGCAGGTAGGTGTTGCAGTGGATAGAGAGCACTGGAGTTGGGAGTGCCTGGATTCAAATCCAGCCTCAAACATTTAATAATTACCTAGCTGTGTGGCCTTGGGCAAGCCACTCAACCCCATTGCCTTGCTAAAAATACACCCTAAAAACAACTAACTGGTACCGGTTAAGAAATAGATTAATGGATTAGTGGATTAGGATAGGTTCAAGAGAAACTTCAGTAAATGACTACAGAAATCTACTGTTTGAGAAACAAAAGACATCAGCCTCTGCAATAAGAACTCACTATTTGACAAAAGTTTTTGGGAAAACTGGAAAATAGTATGCTAAAAATATGGCATAGATCCACATCTCACACCCTATACCAAAATAAAATCAAAGTGGATAAAGCATTTAAACATAAAGAGCAATACCATACATAAATTAATAGGCCAAAAGATACTCTATCTATTTCATCTATGGAACAGGGATGAATTTATGATCAAACAAGAATTAGAGTACATTATAAACTACAAAATTAATGATTTTGATTATATTAAATTAAAATGGTTTGCACTAATAAAATCTACACTGCCAAAATTAGAAGAAAAGCAGAAAGCTGGGAAACAATCTACAAAACCAGGAGTTCTGATAATGGTCTCATTTCTAGAATACATAGAGAACTGTATCAGATTTATATTACAACTCCTTCCCCAATTGATAAATGGTCAAAGGATGTGAACAGAAAGTTTTCAAATGAAGACATTAAAACTATATATTATCATATTAAAAATGCTCCAAATCACGGATGATTAGAGAAATATAAATTAAAATAACTATGAGGTATCATCTCACACCTATTAGAGTAGCCCAGAAGAGAAAAAGGGAACATGATCAATGTTAGAGAGATTGTGGGAGGATTGGGACATTGATACATTGCTGGTAGAGTTGTGAATGGATCCAACCTTTCTGGAGAGCAATATGGAACGATGCCCAAAGAGTAATAAAGCTGTTCATATCTTTTGCCCCAAGCAATTCCAATTCTAGGACTATATTCAGAAGAAATTGTAAAAGATGGGAAAAGTCCTACATGTTCCCAAATATTCATAGCAGCTCTTTTTGTAGTTGCAAAGAATTGGAAATTGAGGGGATGCCTATCAATTGGAGAATGGCTAAACAAGTTATGTGATATGAATTTTATAGAATACTATTGCTCTATACGAATCCATAAATGGTAAGACTCTGGAGAAGCATAGAATGACTTACAAGAAGGATATGATGCTGAGCAAAGGGAGTAGAACCAAGAGAACAATGTACACATCAACAACAACATTCTGAGATGAAGCAGTTCTTCTCAGCAGTCGAGAGAGCTAGAACAACTGTATTAGACTGGCTATGGAACATATTATCCTCATCAAAAGAAAGAAAAAATAAAGCAAATCAAAAACACACCCAAAAAACCTAACCCTTCAGAATCTGATGAACACTTTATAAACATTATGTCTTATGTATCTCTTTCCCTTAATCCTAATTACTCATACCAAATATTATAAATCTGTAAACATGCATATCAAAATATGTATGTACAATTCTTTTTTAATTTATTTTTAATTTTTATTCTCATTTTGTACAAATGTTTTTTTTTACATTAATAAAATATTCTTGTTTAAGAGTAAAGGAAATATCCCCTCCCTTCATAAATATAGGCTTGCTTGAGCGATAAAGTAAAGGGGAGAGAAAAAAATTAAAATTAAAAAATAATAGTAATAATTGTAGGTATGGCCAGGTGGCGCAATGGACAAAGCACCAGCCCTGGAACCACGAGCACCCGAGCCCACATCCAGCCCCATAGACCCAACAATCACCCAGCCGTGTGACATGCAAGCCACCCAATCCCCACTGCTCTGCAAAAACCAAAAAGAAGAGAGAAAAAAGACCCAAAATAAAATAAAATAGTAATAATAGTAGGGGTGGCTGGGTGGTGGACAGAGCATTGGCCCTTGAGCCAGGAGCACCGGGGTCCAAATCTGGCCTCAGACAACCAACCACCTGCCATGTGTCTCCAGGCAGGCCACCCAGCTCCATTTGCCCTGTACCCTCTCCCAAATAATAATAATAATAAATGTGCTTCAGTCTTTTGTTCCAACACCAACAACTTTGTCATGGGTGGATCACATTCTTTATGGTAAGTCAATCGCAAAAGTTACTTCCATATTTTTCCAACATTGCCATTGCTGATCGCAACACCCTCCTTTCTTATTTCTCCACTACCATGTACTATATTTTCTCTCTCCTTTCACTTTGACTCTGCTGTAGGGTAGCTGAGTGGCGCAGCAGACAGGTCCTGGGGCCAAGAGGCCCTAAGCCCCCATACCACGCCTTAGGCCTAGCATCCACCAGGCCCATTGGTCCTGGGCAGGTCTTCCAATCCCAGCCCCTTGCAAGAAGTAAAAAAGAAAATGTGTTATATCTGACCATTCTCCCCCCATGGTCCATCCTCCCCTTTATTCCCATCCCTACCCCTTCCCCCTGCTGCCCCCCTTCTTACTCCAGATGTCTATACCCCGTTTATATGCTGTTTCCTCCCCTAGCCACCTCTGATGAGAGCAAAGGTTCCCTCATTCCCCTTGCCTCCCCCCTTCCATATCATTTCAATAGCTCATTGTAATAAAGAAAAATCTTATTATATGAAATATCTTGGCCTATTCCCCGTCTCCTTTTTCTTTCTCCCATCACATTTCCCTTTTTTTCTATTGACTGCATTTTTACACCATATTTTATCTTCGAATTCAGCTTTTTCCTGTGCTTCAACTACAAAAGCTCCCTCTACCTGCTCTATTAAGTGAGAAGGTTCATATGAGTATTATCAGTGTCATATTTCTTTGCAGGAATACATGTAGTACATCATCATTAAGTCCCTCATATTTTCCCCTTCTCCTCCAATCTCTATGCTTCACCTGAGTCCCGCATCTGAAGATCAAACCTTCTGTTCAGCTCTGGCCATTCCAACAGGAACATTTGAATTTCCCCTGGTTCATTGAAAGTCCATCTTTTTCCCTGGAAGAGGACATTCAGCTGTGCTTGGTAGTTCATTCTTGGCTGCATTCTAAGTTCTTTTGCCTTCCAATATATTATACTCCAAGCCCTACAAGCTTCCAATGCAGTTGCTGCTAAGTCCTATGTGATTCTCATTGCAGCTCCATGATATTTGAACTGCATCCTTCTGGCTGCTTGTAATATTTTCTCTTTGACTTGGGAGTTCTGGAACTTGGCTATAATATTCCTGGGGGTTGGATTTTTGGGATCTCTTTCTCGGGGGGATCAGTGGATTCTCTCCATTTCTATTTTGCCCTCTGCTTCTAGAATATCAGGGCAATTTTCCTGTAGTGATTCTTTGAAAATGATGTCAAGGCTCTTTTCCTGATCATGACTTTCAGGTATTCCAATAATTTTCAAATTATCTTTCCTAAGTCTGTTTTCCATATCAATTCTTTTTTCAATAAGAAATTTCACATTTTCTTCTAATTTTTCTTTTTTTTTTTTTTGGTTTTGAAGTATTGATTCCTGATTTCTGGTAAATCCATCAATCTCCCTGAATTCTATTCTTTGTCTGAAGGATTTGTTCTCCTCAGAGAGTTTTATTATCTCTTTTGCCATCTGGACAATTTTGCTTTTTAAAGCATTCTTTTCCTCAATAACTTTTTGAACTGTTTTATCCATTTGACCTAAGCTAGTTTTTAGCATGCTATTTTATTCAGCATTTTTTTTTGGATTTCCTTGACTAAGCTGCTGACTTCATTTTCATGTTTTTCCTGCATCTCTCTCCTTTCTTTTCCCAGTTTTTCTTCTAACTCCCTCATTTGATTTTCAAAGTCATTTTTGATCTGTCTTAGCCTGAGCCCAATTTCTGTTTTTCTTGGAGTCTTTAGATGCAGGAGCTTGTGCTTCCTCATCTTCAGACTGAGTGTTTTGATCCTTCTTGGGCTCATTTGCAAAATATTTCTCAATGATCTTCCTCTTATTTCTCTGCTTGCTCATTTTCCCAGCCTGGGCCTGGTTTTGGGGTGCTTCCTGAGCTTTTGGGACACTCCCACAAGGGTCTCAGTGTGTGAGGTTCTATCCTCCCTCCTGGTCTGTGAATGAGAATGACTATATGTTCCCCCCTCTGCCACAGGGCTGAGGTGGAGGGGGCCCTGCTGTTCTATGGGGGGACCTAGACTGCAATCAGGTTCTGAATGTGGTCAGAGCCCCAGAGTCCTGTTCCAGGGGCAGAGGACAGAGCTCTGCAGTCTCTCTCTCTTCACTCCCCTCCCTCAGTTCAATGGGCTCATGCCCTGGGGGCTCCTGCTTACCAGCTCTGCCTGCTTCTGTTTCCTGGATCTGGGCTGAGGTGGCCACTCTGCTTGCTGTGTGCCCTGAGGGCTGGGCTCCAGGTCCTGGCTCTGGCAGAGGTCCCGCTGTTCCCCCACTTTGTGCCTGGTGCTCCCCGGGGTGTAACTCCGGAGACTCCCCTGCTGCTGTGAGCTGGGGCTGCCTCCAGGAGGCTGAAGGTTTTTCACTCTGGTGCACCACCCCTCTGGAGGGCGCCCCTCCGACCCCCAGGGAGCAGAGCCTTTCTGCTCTTTTCCAGGTTACCTTGACTAGGAGAACTGCCGCACTGGGTCCCTGTGTGGGTTCTGTCTCTCTAAAGTTTAGTTAGAGTCTTTGGTTTATAAGTTTTATCAGAGAGCACCTAAGACCCAATCCTTTCTTGGCGCCATCTTGGCTCTGCCCCCATATATGTATAATTCTAACCTGACTGTTCCTCATTGAGGAGAGGAAGGGTGGGAAGGGAGGGTGAAATGAAATTTTTTAACTTAAAAATATACATGTACATATCGATGAAAATAAATTAATAAATTTAATAAAAATAAAGAACTTTAAGAGAAAATAATTCCTCATCTTTACATGGGGTCAGAAGCTCAACTGATTAGAGGGCAAGTTTCTTTAATAACTATTAAGTTCTGAGATATGCTCTGGAATTATTTTCTCAGAATAATGATCTTGAAACACAGCATGATAAGTCAGTAAGAAAAAAGGCATGAGAAAAAATGTCCCTTTGTGTACATAAAAGTCATTTCAGCAAACTCTACACCCAACAGGAACTGTAATTGAAAGAGTTACAAAAAATTAGTTCACCTAAATAAACTAATAAGTTAACTCATCTGACAATATATTGTCTACCTATAGTCTACATTTGAGACCTCTATCTCTTTCTACAGTGAAGGGAGGAAGATACACTTTCTCATCTCTTTTCTGTTACTAAGCTTGGTCAATAAAATTACAGAACTCAGGATTGTGGGTGGGGGTGGGAGATAGAGAAGAGGTTCTTTTCTATTTTTTGTGAGTGTTTTTTATTCTGTTTGTGTGAATTTCTAATGATTGTCTATGACTAAGCAAGAAGCAATAGTATGCCCTTGATAGAAGGCAAACATAATGATTGGGAATATTTGGATTCAAGAATTTATCCTTTGACCCATACTACTGTGAGATCTAAGTAAGCTGATTAATTATTCAGTATTCTAGGCACTATATTATTCTGGATTCTTCACAAAAGAACTCTTTAAATCAGTAAAATCATAAGTAATCATATATTGTCTTACTGATTTTTGTATTCATGCCAATTTTGTGTCCATGATATATATATATATATATATATGTGTGTGTGTATATATATATATGTCATGATTCTTAGTAATCTTCATAATCATTTTGATGTACAGCAATATCCTATTAATAGATCTATTTTTAAAAGGTTTTGTCTTTCATTTTCAAAGACCATGACAACAGGTAGGTAATGCCATTACAAGCTTGAACTGTATTTAAGTGAGGGTGTGCTAAATCAACAGCCTCACTTTCTCCTCCAGAGCTATCTGGGTCCAGAGGCCAGATATGAATCAGGACAACTGGAGATGACTCTAACACAAGCTGCGAAGGTGTCTGTACTTAGGGAATTTTTTAAGGTGATAATTTACTGAAAGTACAATTACAGAGAAAGTTTAATTATAAATAATTTTATTCATTGAACTTAAAAACTCAAAAATGATTCAACTGCAAATTTTTCCATCAAACATAAAACATTTTAAAATTAACAACTAAACTTTAAACAAACTTGAAAACAAAGCACAAAAATATAATTTTTTTTGTTGTAGAGATAAGCAGGTAACCACAAAGATAGAGTCAATGTTCATGATATTTATCTTTAGTCAGATAATAAGCTAACCCAAACTGACCAAAACAAATTAAGTTTTATTCGTCTTCCTGTCCTACAAAATGAAATGTGACTCACCAGATACTATGGGCTTAAAATTCTTAATCACATCATTGTAATTAACTGTCAAATGCAATTCTTGTCCAAGATACAAAATCATGAAAAAGTCCAGAAGCTATTAGACCATTGTACTTTTTAGTGTTGTTTTACATACTTTCATTTATCCTTTTCTCACATAGACCACTTGTAACAGTAAAAACCACAAGAAACTGGATAGATTTGTTAAAAAACTGGAACCTAGATGATCAATCCAATTTCTTTAGCTAATCAAGAAACTTTCTAGAAACTTTAGGAATAAATCATAATTATGAAACAATCCAACCTTACCTTCCAATTTCTCTAAAAATGCTTTATATATAGTTTTCATATTACAGCTACAATGTAAGTCTGTGCAAATTGCTTGACAGCAGTGTCTGACATGTAATACTTAACACTTGTTGACTGACTCATCAAGGTTGGTAATTAATAACTAGGAATAAATAAAATATTTTCTTTCCCTTCCATATGAAGTTGATGATGGGACTCAAATGCAACACTGACAGGAGTAGATATTTTTATCTCTTCTTATTGAAGAGAATATTGTTAATATTTAATATTATTAATATTAAAAATAGTAGCAAAAATATAAACTAGTCTCACTGCAGCCAGGTTTGTAAGCTTTTCACTCTTGCCATTACAATACATAGAGATTTGAAACTTGAACAGTTCTGCTTACTACACCATTGTATGGAGAATCATGCATTTCAAATGAAAAGTAAATATGAATTTGAATTAAATTAGTTCATGATTAAGGCCCCTGGCTTTTATTTTATTTTAATTAAGGCAAGTTTTTTACAAAAATCTTTTATAAAACTTGTAAAGTTATATTGTTTCTTTCTCTTTTCCTCCCTTCATTTCCATTCCCTTCTCCCTTTCCTCATTTCTTTTCTTCCTCATTCCCTCTTCTTTTCTTTCCCCCTTTCCTTCTTCCTTCCCTCTCTTCCTGCTTCCATCTCCCATTTATTTTTTATTTTTTCTTTCCTCTTTTCCTGTTCTTTCCCCTTCTATCTCTTTCTCTTCCTTCCCATCTTTCTTCTCTTTTTCTCTCTTCACTCTTCCATTCTCTACTCACTTCTCTTCTTCCTTCCCTTATCCAATCTGTTCCAACCTTCTTCCTTTCCCTTCCACCTTCTCTTCTCCCTCTTTTCCCCCTTCCTTCTGTCTTTCCTTGTTTCCTCCTTCCATCTTTCTTCCCTTACTTTCTGTCTGTCCTTGTCTCTTTTTCAGTCTTTCTGTTATCATCTGTCCATCTTTCTCTCCTCTCTCTCTTTATCTCTCTCTCCCCCTCCCTCCCTCTCTTTCTGTCTCCTCTCTCTGCCTCTCTCTCTCTCTCTCTCTCTCTCTCTCTCTCTCTCACTCTCTCCTGAAAAATCATATTCTGGAAGAATTTTTGTTATGCCACTCTCCTCATTTGGTGACTGCCTCTCTGAGATCAATATTTCAATCAACAGTTTATTCTCTAGCATCCTAAACAATCATTATTCAGTGAAACTTTTCCTTGTTTTCTCCCTCCATTTCTAAAGTCAAGAATTACAAATTAAATAAACACTATCATTGTTTCTGGTAGTTTGCAAAGCAACTCCACTATAATCCTACTTACCCTCACTGTCATTTTCCAAAGCAAAATGCCCACTCTGCCCTATTGTATTATTTTCCCCCATTAGAATTTAAGTTCTGTCTTAACTTTTGTATTGTATCCCCAGTGTTTAATAGATTATTGTTATTGTTCAACCAACTCTTCATGACTCTGGACCATACTATCTATGAGATTTTCTTGGCAAAGATATTGTTTTTTCATTTCCTTCTCCAAAGGATTAAGACAAACAGAAGTTAACTGATTTGTCCAGAGTCATAAAGTTAGTAATGTCTCTGGGGCCAGATTTTAACTCTGATCTTCCTGACTCCAAGTCCAGTACTCTATCCATTGAGTCATCTAGCTTCCCCTATTTAGAACATGGCAATACATAACACATGCATTTTTTTTATTCATGCAAATATTTAACGGGAATCTGACACTTGGTAAGACTGTTCTATTTATGCATGTCACATTGAACTTCCCTATCCCTCTGCATTGCTGTGAATTGCATAGACTGACAAATATTACCTAAGAAGCTATTGTTCTATTTACTTGAAGGACATGAGTTGCATATGAAATATATGTATAATATTTTGAGTTTTCTCTCTATTTGTATTCCTTTAATGCACCATCTGATAGTCATCTATGAGTTATGATGGTGCATTGATGGTGGTCAGACAATATTAACAATCTGAAAGTTGTGTTTAACAGGTCATAAATAGACAGAGCCATTTTAAGTAAATCCTCAATAGTCATGTAATGTTCAACTGTACCACCTTTTTAATTGTTAGAATATTATAGTACTTGGTGTTCATAGGTAACATAATTATTGGCAATTATTGAGGAAATTTTCATTTAATGAGTCAAGTCACAAATTTTGCTGGAAATTCTTGCTCAAGGACTCAACTAAGCCATTTTGAATATCATTGCTCCAGTAGACTTTTGAGAAAGTTGTTGTAAATGTTTTTCCATTCCTAGCTCAAAATTTTGAAGTTTATTCATGAGTCTTGAAAATAAAATTTCTTTAAAACTATCAGTTTTTTCATTGAGATCCCTGAAAGGTCATTTGCCAAACATAGGAAAATGTCAATCATTCAACTGAATTTCTGTCATGGCCCTGAATTTTTTCATACAGATAAACTTATTTTTTTATTTGGTACTCTGCAAACACTGTATTGCACACAACACATACAATTGCTTACATGTGGAAAAAAAAGTTTTAAGAATAATTGAAAAAGAAGACCAGGACTAATGGTGACATGGTACTGCAACAGTGGGGATCTAATAGCTTTCTATATATTCTTAAACAGTTGTGTGATACAAATAAGCTCTTATTATAAGCATATGACCCTTTTAGTCATTTTAAAAAACATAATTACAATTGATATAACAGAAAAATTGGATGATCTACATAATACAAAGATTAACCATTAATCATTAGTCATTTTCAACTAGTTGTTAACTTATAAAAGAGAAAGGATTACTTCTTCTAGGCAACAAAAGATTTTTGGAGAGCATTAACTTCATAAAAAAAATAGAAAGGAGTGTTTCTCTACCCCAGGGGAAAGAGTACTGTTTTATGTGCATGTATGTATGTATGTATGTATGTGTGTAGTATATATATATATATATATATATATATATATATATATATATATAATATATATATATACATATATTTATTGCATGTAAATAGGTATATGAATAATTTTATATACATAAATGCTTATCTATTGCCTTTTTCATTAGACTGTGAACTTCTAGGGACCAGGGACTTTTTCTATCCTCAGTGCGTGATATATAGTAGACTCTTTTTTGTTTGTTTGTTTGTTTGTTTGTTTTTAGGCTTTTGCAAGGAAAATGGGGTTAAATGGCTTGCCCAAGGCGACACAGCTAGGTAATTATTAAGTGTCTGAGATCAGATTTGAACCCAGGTACTCCTGACTCCAAGGCCAGTGCTTTATCCATTATGCCACCTAGCCACCCGTATATAGTAGACTCTTGATAAATGCTTGTTGACTTTGTTTTTTGACTTAACTGGGAGGAAAAAAAATCTAAAATCTTGTGTTCATAGAAGTATTTTATTAAAGGAGAGTATTCTTTAAAGAACCAACTGTAGCCCAAGAATCACTGTTAAATTCAATCTGATTTTTCAAATATTAGAATAGAAAAATGTGCTTTATAGTTACCAGAAGAAAAGAATATTAATAGCATTCTTACTTTTATTTTCTGACAACTTTAGTAATAATAATAATTAAAATTTTCATTGCAATAGAACTTTAGATATATAAACCCTGCTTACAACAATTTTATGGCATACTTGATATAAGTGCAGAAGTGCAAACTGCTGCTCAAGGGAATTACTTGTTTGTTTTTAGTCTCAGATAGAATATGTCAGAACAAAAATTTAAATGCCATTCTCTTTATTCTTGAGTCAAGTGCTCATTCTACTACCTCATACTCCTTTTATTTAATATTTTATCTAAATGTTTTTTTCTGAGGAGACTCTATATTGACAGCATAATAGGTAGATTTCATAATCATTGCTGCTTTTCTTAGAATCTTTCTTTAAAATTTGGGCCACAAGCTGGGTTTTAATCTGTTATCTGAAACAAAAGTTTATGAACACTTGTAAAAGCAGAAACTTTCTTCACAATTTTCTGGTAATTTTTTTTAAGGAAAAAATGTGGATTTTTCAACACTTTAGTTCAGCAAACCAACAATATTTAATTTCAATTTTATTTTTAAAAATCTGTGGAATTGTTATACCCAGATCTAAAACAGTGCTATATTATTTATTTCTTTATATGTAAACATAGAAAAGCTAAAGTATGGCACTATCCTACTATCAGAAGATTTAGAAACTGATGGTACCTTTAGGTATTATTTAATACAAATACCTTATTTTATAGATAAGGAAAATTAAGCCAAATGAATTTAATTTGAACCCCACAATCAGCGTTCTTTTAACTTCCATGTTTATTATTTGATAAAAATTTTACAAGTCATATATTTGGAACAATTATCTCAGCAATAAGAAAAAAATGTTTATTTTAATAATAAAATTAATATTCAGATGCTGATACAATTTGAGATTCATGAAGTTGCCTTAGCTTTGCAAATTGTGAGTACAAAACCTATATTGAATAATTGCTTCCCCACCACCATGACCCAAATTAGATATGTTCAGGAAAAATATTTCAATGCATACATGATCTCATTCACTTCCTCCTTACTTGCTTTAGAGGATGGTGAATGATTTATTATAAACAATAAGAAAAATATGTATATATATATATATATATATATGTATATATATATATTCAAAAATCCATCTACAATCTCCAGTTATTAAATAAAGTCTCACTATTTAAGTAAAAACTCAAGGAAAAACTGGAAAGCAGTTTTTAGCAAAAACTAATTATAAGCCAACATTTTACACTATTGACTTCTGAATTTTTTTGGTTAATGGGGCATAATTAAACATTATTAAATCATAATTAGCTTTATAAGATTCCCAAACTAGAACTCATGGAATGCCTCACAATTAGCAAAAAGACAAGTCTATTATAGTACATGAAAGTAAGAATGAAAAAGGGGGTAGAGAAAACTGGGCAGATTCCTGTGAACTGATGCAGAAATGAGTAGAATCAAAAGTCCAATGTATACAATGATAATATAACCGAGGGGGGTGGGGGCAATCATTAAAGACTTTGGAAAGTTCAACCAAGTAACAATCTTGAAAGGCTTTAGAAAATCAATCAAAGTAACAGTAAAATATGAAGTCAGAGAACTACAGATGGAACAACCTGATAAGGAAGTGATGGACTTCAAATGGAGACACACATTTTTGAACATAACTAATGTGAAAATTTGTTCAACTTGACTAAAAAATTAATATGAAGAGTTTTTTCTTATTTTGATTGTTCACTAAATTGAAGTATAGTAAAAGGTAAGAAATTATTTGTGAAATAAATCAAGATTTAAAGACTAATACTAAAATGGATCTGTGATCTCATCCCTTTGAATATAACAATGGAACTGAGTCCATTCATGCTTTCCCATTGTGTAGTTTTCCTGTTTGTGCATTGTTCAGCTATTATATTTGTATTCTTATAAATTCCATACTTGTATCCATTCAATGTGTAAAGAATATATTTCCTGATATCTCAAAGATAAGCAATTGTCCATACATTTATTTTACCTCTCTCTCTCTTTTATGTGACAAACATTGTCACATTTTGTAGTTCCCTGATGATCTATTTTATTCTAATTCTTCTTTGAAATTCCTTACTTTTATGTTATAGCTAACCCATGTGTCTCTCCACTGCTCCCCATATGATATTCTGTCTTCAAAGAATGATGTGTTCCATATCTTACAACAGTCAAACAATAAAACCAACAGAATGTTAATAATAAAAAAAAAGGATCTTCTAACAAGTAGACAGTGATTTAAAAAAAACGGTGGTTTGTGACTCTATTGGGAATGTTCCCATGTGATAGGAAATAATGAAAATGAATAATTCAGAGATATTTTAAAACTGATACACAGTGAAATAAGCAGAAACAAGATAATAAACATGATCTTTATTATATTAAAGGAAAGAATAGCAAAAACAACAAAAATCCAAAGTTGAATGCCATGGCAATTTAAGGGCCAAGTTTGTCTCCAGAAAAAGTGTTGAGAAAGACACCATTCCTTCATGGTAGGGTAAATGTGTAGGAGTTTAGTGCTAAATATTCTGTCAGAAACTTAGATGTTACTTGGTTTTATTTGCTCATCGGCTTTTGCTTCTCTTTTATTTCTTGATGAGAAGACAGCTCACTATGTAAGAGAGAAGTGAGGAGTATGAGATATAAAAACAAGAGATGTCAATAAAACCGTTTAAAACTAACACAATAATCAAAAGAATAAAGTGAGTGTAAAAAAAATTTTAAACGTATTTCTTAACATATAAATCTTTAAACTATATAAAGATGTTTTGTAAATAAACTTTAATTCAAAAGAAAAAAATCTCATACTTTTTCATTTACACTTACAGCACTCTTTGTTCATCTGCTTTTCATGTCTACTCTCATATTGTTTAGTTTCTACCTGCTCTTCTGTTCTTCCTTCCTTTATTCCATCCTTTCTTCCTTCCTTCCTTCCTTCCTTCCTTTATTTCCTGTCTTCTTTCCTTGTCTTCTTCCTTCCCCCTTTAATGATTTTCTTCTTTCCTTTCATCTTTCTTTGTTTATTTTTCCTTTCTTCCTTTTTCCTTTTCTTTCTGCTTACATTAAAAAATTTTCCCAATCTGTATGAATACTAATATTTTTCGTTTTCAGTGACTTTAACTCATCTGAGTCTCTGATTTTTCAGAAACCAAAAACCTCTAGAATCACTAGAAAAATTACATCATGTAAGTGTATACATAAATACATAGATGTGACTTATATGTATGTGGCAAATGTCATATATGTCATAGATAGCCCTTTCATATCCCTCTAGGGATTCTAGAATCATATTTATTTATTTAAATTTTTATTGTATTGCTTAAAATTTATTGAAATGCTTTGTTTTTATAACCATCATTTGTATGAATGTGCACTCATATATAAGTCCATACATAGATATTTTAACAGTCGAAATGATAAGTAATTTGCCCATTGCCATAGAGGTAACATGTTTTGACATAATTTTCCTGATTCATAAGTTGACCTATTTTTCTATACTTCTCACCAGAAGACTCTTAATATTATGAAGATAGGCCTTTGGTTCTGAAAGAAAACAATGTAAAATTTCCCAAATACACTCCCATTCAATTCTAGGTACAGCTCATAGTCTAACTAGTAGTTCTTAAGTACTAGTGGCTCAATGAATTGTCATGCAAATGAATATAATAGGCTGGGAAATAATAAATTCTTTATTGACTTGGCCTCTCTTGGTGGAGAGAAAAGCAGAAATTTGATTTTAGATCCCTACTGTAGGGTTTTGGAGTATTTAGAAGTTTGACACAGTAAGCACAATGTCATCAATAAAAGGATCATATTGAGGAATTCACAATCTTTGGAGTTCCCCTCTTCTGTTTGGACTTTTCCCTGCACATTTTCCATGACAAATATTTGATTAGTATGTGTGTTCATCTTAAATTCCTCATTGAATATTTATAATCAGAGGTATATATAATCAACCTGTTATTTCTGTTGTTATGACTTTCAAGAATTCTTGTGTAATTTGTAAAATGTAATAAGCACTGAGGCCCATTATGGGAGAAGAGTTTTTAAGCTGGCATTCAGCTTTACCAAATAAAATGCCTTTTTATGATCAAAAACTATACAGATTGTTAGCTTATATTTTCTGTACTTTTTGAAAGTCATTATGCCTGTTAAGAAAAAGTTTGCCAGAAGGCATCATCGGTGAAAGGCAGCCTGTTCCCCTGTTCCCTTGATAAGTAAATAGCTTGTTTTATAAAAATTTTAAAGCAGCATATGGATTAGTGACAATTTCTCAAAGTTTTTAAAGTTTGTACTTTCTCTTTCAGTTTTTTTTTCAAAAATAGATGCCTCAGGGTCCTAAAAATTATCACCTCCATAAGCCATAAATATGAATCCCAGGGAAAGGGAGAGAGTGGCTGGCAAAGAAAACCTTCCCTAATACTGTAGTCTCTTTGAGAAATCTCAGAAAATGGTAGCAGGAAGTTTTTCAGAAGACAATAACTTAAGTTTATATAGATACAATTCTGCCAGGTAAACCCTGAAAGGAAATGAGGAGTAGGTGAGGAGGGACAATTAGATGGTAGAATACTGTAGACAAATAGAACACTTGTAAAAAAATGAAAAAGGGGTGGGCCATCATGGTAAATTAGCTGCAATTTGAATGAGGTTGAAGAGATTGGTGTTCACAGAAGATGGTCTATCCTGGTACACAATCACACTGGACAACAACATAAATAGGTGGAGAGAGAGGTAAGACAGTCTTAGGGATATGTGGTAGTCAGAAAGAAGGTCTTGTCCTTCATAACAAGATGCATGAATTACCCTGCCATGCCCTGGTTCTTTTTCCTAGTGCCCTGGTTCCCATATAGTCTAGAAGTCCAGAAGAATGGATTCATTTCTAAAAATAACCTAAAACTCTCAACTTTTTACTGCATTTCTCAAATCCTCAGTTTCTTCTTTTCTCAGCATAAACCCCCCCAAAAAAATTACTCAGCATTTTGGCTAAATGTAATTACTATGATGAAAGTGAAAATAAAATGTAAGAAGAAAACTCTTTAGTATAAATGACTGAGCATAATTTTATCAGGTAAAGATGAATTTCCAGCTTTCCCCATCCCCTTCTCTCTTCTTCATAAGTTTTCAGAAAAGTCTTTTCTCAGTCTCACTGAGTTTGAAAGATCTAGGCTCAACACAATTACTTCATTCTCTTTCACTACTTCTATAAAAGTTGCTTAAACTTCTGGCTACAAACCTGGAAAAAATATTACTTACTGATATTTTTAAAGCCAGGTAATTTACCCTGGCTACCCAAACCACAATTTTGCCTTTCCATGTCTTCACTCTATGTGGCACAAGCCAGAAGCTCAAGAATCAACCACAGAACACTGTGCCTGGCCACTATTAAAAGCAAAGTATGATCCTTGGGGTCCTTCTCCATGACACTTTCCCTTAAAACAATTAATATCCCCTATATAGCAGTGTGTAGAGGCAGCTTTGCAAAATGGATAGCCAAAAATACCTAAATTCGAGTCTTGTCTCCAAGATAGACTGACTATATAATACTAAGCAATTCAATTAATTATTTATCAGTGATGCAGACAAATGTCTAGGTTAACAGGAGGTGCTGACTTGCAATGGTAATAATTGTAATAGCTAACATTTATATAGAACTTGCAAAATGTTATCAAATGCAGACAATGTGGACCTATGGAAATTTGTGTTGTTTAGCTATTTTCAGTCCTGTCCAACTCTTTGTGACACCATCTGACAAAGATACTGGAGTGTTTTGTTATTTCCTTCTTTAGCTCATTTTCCAAATGAGGAAACTGAAGCAAAGTTAAATGAAATGCCCATAGTCACTGAGTTAATCAGTATCTAAGGATGGATTTGAATTCAAATCTTCCTGGTTTTGTATCTTCTCTTTCAGATATTTTCAAAATAGATGCCTCGGGGACCTAGTGCGCTATATACATTGTATCACATAGCTTCTTGAAAACATAGAGCAACTAAGAGCTGTCTCATAGGTACTAGATGTTTTAAAAACAAAACAAAACTGTTGAGTCTTTGGAAAATTACTAAAGCTTTCTAAGGATTTATAATAGAAATTAATATAGTTACAAAGAGATAATGATTTGATGGATTTTTAGTTAGAATAACCGTGGCCTCCACTGCAATTACCAGTTTGTGACTCTCCCATGTAAATAAAAGTTCTTTAGATAGCTATCACATAATGTACATGTTCTTCAAAAATATTTTTGTTTTATCTTCAAAAAGCTCAATTGCAATCAATCATATATGTTGTTGAGACTTCATGGTAATTCTCTATGAATTCATAGTTCATAGTAAAGGCAAAAGTTTTTCAGTTTCTTAGAAACAATGCAAACAATTAAAGTTGATTGCAGAAAGTGAAACTGTCAATTCATCAAGGTTTTAGTAACTCACTTTGCTGTGATTTCCAGATGTTTTAATTACATATTGTTGTGCAACTTTTGACAGTAAATGCATTAAACCATACTAAAAAAAGTTACGGCCAGCTGGTTTTCTGTCAAGTTGAACAAGTTATGTTTGTTGTCTTTTCATCTATTCAGTTTTATAGGTATATGATGATAATACTTCCAAGATAAAGAGATACAGTAACTACTATACTTCTACATGGTAAAATATAAAGATTGGTGCAATTACTCAATTCATTTCTTACTTGATCAACAATAAATAATTTTGAAAGCACAAATTTCTTAATATGCTAGTCATTTGGAAGTAATTAATATCAGGTAATGAACATTCTCTTTAGCTACAAAATTACACTTTAATGTGTTTATGATTATTTTCCAGTTTAGTTATTTTATCAAAAATACATAGAATTCATTACAATAGAAAAATTCTCTAACAGTTTCAAAACATAACAATTGCTTCATTACTTCCAATTATGCAAAAACTGATTATAGAAGCATTTTGTTTTTGTCTCTCTGACTGGCCTCTTGCAATCAGATGTCGTTATAACCAAATTCCTAAGACACTATGTATGCAGCAAGTTTTAACTACAAGCAACCCGGGCAGCTGCTCTGATCCCAGAGAAAGAATTCAGAAAACAATCCCACTCAACCCTGAAAAACAGGAAGGATTTGAAAGGCCTAGAGTCTAGACAACAGTATGGGCTTCTTATTCCTCCTCCTGTTAATAGGCAGAATTTTTAACCATTTGGGTTTGCTCAGATAAAATTTTCTTGTTTTTTCTCATACCAAAAAAAAGCTATACTAATTATCTTCCTTTACAAAAAAATTATTTATTTTCATTCATATATACCTTCATATTTCCAAGTTGCAAAATTTCCCTCCACCCTCCCTTCCCACTCCCCTCCCCTCAGCAGGAAAGTTAGGTTAGCATTTTACATACATATTTTGATAAACATGTTTACAAATTATTAATTTTCAGCATGAGGAATTAGGATTAATAATTCTCTTCCTTTTAAAAAAGATAATTATAGTAATTTCCTGGAGAAAATTTTCCATTTTCATCTTTGGAACTAAAGTCAGATTCAAATTTTCTTTTCTTAAAGTTATCTCTCTTTTATCAGAAAGTAAGAAATCTGAGATTTCATTCCAGCTGTTAAAGAGACTTGGGAAATGTCTATAACAATATTATAAACAATTGAGTATTAAAGTCTTAGATCCAAATAATGGATGGTTAGCCTTGAGACACTTGCCATCATTTGTCATCTTATGTAGAAGCCTGGTTTAGCTATAATAATCCTCAGAAATATCTTTAAAATAAAAATCTTTCTAATTAGAAAGGAAAGCTTCTTATCTTTGATGCCCACTGATGCCAAAGAGTACTCATGATTTCCAGCAAGTATGAACGTAATTATATTTGTATCAAATAATACAAATCTGTATGATTATAACTGCATTAATTTTATTACAAAGTGGAAGACTTTAGTTGATCAAGATACTTGCAGGTTAACTCAAGTTTAAAGAACAGAAATCTATTCTCACCCAAAGTAGTAACTGAATTCACCAAGATATAAATATTATTATTTTGCAAGGTACATGTGTTATTTGATAGACTGAATTTTGATCATATTTATTGAATAAAACATCCCCTATATAGTTATTTTTTAATTCTAATTCTGAGTTAAACAGAGGTGCTAATGAACCAAGAATAAAATCATTTTAACACTCCTTTGTGTCCCATACAATTTAAAAAAGAAGTTTTTAGGGCAATAATATCACTTAGAAATATGTTCTTCATAAAATAAAGCATAAATTTAGAGTTTTAATGATCCATGGTCTTGTCAACATGAGGATTCCCTCCAATGCTTAAAATGGCAACCAATCTGTACTTCTTCAACTTATGTTTTCATTGTTCACATGCTTCTATAAATTCTCTACAGAGAACATGTTAAATGGCCTTCCCTAGATGACACAGTGCATAGAGCACTGGACCTAGAGTCAGGGGGACCTGAGATCAAATCCAACCCCAGACACTTAATTACCTAGCTGTGTGACCTTGGGCAAGTCACTTGACCCCATTGCCTTGCAAATTCAATTAATTCAATTAAATCAATTAATATTTCCTTTATAGCAGTGTGTAGAGGCAGTATTGCAAAATGGATAGCCAAGAATACCTAGATTCATGTCTTGTCTCCAAGATAGACTGACTATATAATACTAAGCAATTCACTTAATTATTTATCAGTGACCCAGACAACAGTCTAGGCTAAGAAAAGGTACTGACTTGCACTGGTGATAATTGTAATGGCTAGCATTTATATAGAACTTTAAAGTTTGCAAAAGTTATCAAATATTATCTCATTTGATCCTTACAATAATTTTGTGATGTAAGTGCTAATTTTATTTTTTCTTTTCTTTTTTTTTTTAACAGATGAGACTGACAAAAATTAACTGACTTGCCCAGGATCTCCCAGAGAGTTTGAGGCAGATTTCAAGCTCAGATCTTCCTTTCTCCAATATATGTAAACTAATTGGAGTGGAAGATTCCTAATCCACAAATTCTTTCCACCAGTGCTGTCAAACTCAAATAGAAAATAGAATCCACCAGATCTGTAGGGACTATATTTTATTTTTAAAACCATAAATTAACATTGCCTATATATTAGTTTAGTTATATTCATTAAATATTTCCCAATTATATTTTAATCTGGTTGGAAGAGCTCTCTAGAGTACTTGAAGTAGTCTTTGTTTGACACTTCTGCATTGCTCCAGTGAAATCACAGATCCCAATCATTCTTCCCATCCCTCTCTATCAGTCCTGTCCACTCAGGTGAAGTTGCAATAGACACTAGCATCAGTGAGTGCTCACTGTCTGAAAACAAGTCTAGTAGACTTGTGTGGTCAAAAATCCTTTGGTTAAAAACACATATTTAAAGAGGTTTGATATCTCTAATGACAATTCATTTGTCATTGAATAATAATTGCCAAATTGATCACTAGCTGAAAAAGTCAACCTGCACCATTTACTCTAATGCCCTTATTTCATAGATGAGAATTTGGGGGATTGGAGAATTTTAAGAAGCTTAACCAAGGTTAAATGGTCACAATAAATGTTAGGAGTTAAATTTAAGCTCAGATTTCCTGAATACAGGAATCTTTCTCTTTCTGCTATACTCACAGATAGGTTGACAAATACTTAGCAATCAGCTCTCAAAAAGGGGTTATAAATATTTTTTAAGCTTAAAACTTTATTAACATTTTCCCATGACTTTAATAAGTATAGGCAATCAACAAAACAATAAATTAAGCTTTGATTTGTAGCATTTGCTGATTTACTCATACACACACACACACACACAGACACACATACACACAAGAAATTACACAGCACCATAGTGCCTAGAATGCCAGACCTGGAGTCAAGAAGACTCATCTTCCAGAGTTTAAATATGGTCTCAGAAACTTACTAGCTGTGTGAGAGACTGGGCAAGACACCTAACCTTCTTTGTCTCAATTGTCTCATTTGTAAAATGAGTTGGTGAAGATAATGGAAAATGGCAAACTATTCCAGTGTCTTTATTAAAAAAAAAGTTAATGGAATCAGAAAGATTTGGACATGACTAAACCACAACAATAAAAATGTAACAATTAGCTCTCATTTCCAGCTGGCTCAAGTATCTTTCTGGATATACTTCACTAAGACAACTCATAGTTAAAATAATTTCATCTGACATAAAATCTTGGATTGTTAGATTTTCTGCCCCTTTGATTCCACTTGATGCCAATGGCTAAGGTTCATTGTGCCTTTTTATTGATTTTCTGGGGAAATGGAAAGAGACCTGGCCTCAAAATTAGAATGATGTTAATTCAAGTCCTGTGCCTGACACATTTGACAAGAGTTCCTATTGATCTGATCAGCTATAGTTGAACAAACTGCAATTTATCTCAAACATAGTGATGTCATTTTGGTCTTCTTCAAAAATTAAGGACAAAAACCAAACAACCAATATCATGGACAAGTCACTTAAATCTCATTGTTTCAAGCAAACACCAAATATGAAATAGTGCAGAGTAGGAGTTTTTCTAAATAGGTAGAGATAATTTTCTTACCAGGGAATTTCCATTCTCAATTAAATCATGCTTCAAAATGTCAGGGAGAGAGAGAGAGAGAGAGAGAGAGGGAGAGAGAGAGAGAGAGAGAGAGAGAGAGAGAGAGAGAGAGAGAGAGATTTGGAAATAGGAGATAAATAAATGAAAAAATAGAGATAGATAAATGGAAGAACAAACACCAAATAAATTAATTAATTAGCAAATAGAAAAATAAGAGGAAGGATGACGATTGCTTCAGAGATAAATGGAATTTTCCATGGAAAATCTTCAGTTCAAATTAGATTTTTTTTTTGTCTTCAGTGAATCTGTGTAGATTTCAGTTTTAAATTACAGTATTACTTATGTCTGGTTCTTATTCATATTCATTAGACAGTCATTAAGTGCTTGCTTGGTAATTGAGAAACACTCTGCTAGGCACTTCTTGCCTCAAAGTAAAATTAAATAAGTGTTTTATATTCACATTAAAATCAGGAATGAAGTTCTTAAGCACTCCACTTTTTAAATATATCCTTGAAAAAATGGTTTCAATAGTTTGTAAATAATTTAAAGCCAATGAATTTTCTCCTTGGAAATTACTTGAATGCTATATTAAAGCACTATGCCATATTCTTACCCCAAACATGAACAGCATATTAATACAAAGTCAGATTACTTAAACAATCTTTTAGAAGCTAGTCTATAGGTTACTAAGTTTTAAAAGGGATTTTAAATTTAACTAACCATATTTTTGAAAACTAAGTGATTATGAATTTAAGGTTTTTTTACTGAATACTTTCATTAGTCAAAGTTATGTTTTTTACTCTGTGTATGCAGCTTTACTGGGTTAGTTTCATGAACTTATGTTTTCCTTCCAAACTTCTCCCTTGTTTATTTGAGTTTTCATTTGCTGTTCTGCTTTCTTATTAGTTCTGTGTCCTGAGAAACTAATAAACATGCTGTCATTCTATCATATATAAGATAAATTATTCACCCACAAGTTCTGCTTTTTGCTTGCCAGCTGCCTTGTTAATCTACTTGGCAGTTTCTTTAATAAGTCTAGGTCTGATTTTAATGGATAACACTAAAGTCTTCAGGAATCTGTGTTTGTTGTTGGTGGTGATGGTGGTGGTAATAGTAATAGTAGCTATTTATTTATTTTAGAAAAAGAAATACTATATAAAAAGTCAATATTACTTATTCATTTCATTCAAAAATATGAGAAATTTATCTTATTTCTAAATTCTCTTCAGTCCAGATAGTGCAATGATAAATATATGTAGGAGAAAAGGAAATCGAAAGAGCTTTCAAAAGAAACTTAGAATTAAAGTCTTCTACCCTTGCCTTAATTACTAGCTTGTTCTTTGCTACCATGGAAATTGTTTATGGCACATTCCCCAAATTCCCCACCATATTCCCTACTTATAACTGTATGCATTTTAAGTATAAAAGACCTGCATTCAGACAGCTCTTCATGTAACTGTGTTGTACTCCAAAAAAATGTCAAGTCTGACTAAGGGAGACTGGAAAATGTCAAGCACAATTGAATTAGAATTAATTTTGCATGTGACACTTTACAAGTGCAATTTAGTTGAAGGCATAAAAAGGTAGGTCACCCTCAGAAACTGTGGTTCTTCTGTTCTCCATATCTTTCTTGATATGAAGATAGAAATTAACTTGATAGAAGTAAACATAATGCTACTAGTCTCAAGGGTATCATAATATTTCATTAATTTGTTTGCAAATGTGGTTAGATATTCAAATGCACTATGTTGTCTTATGGGTATATATGCCCTATGGGTAAAGATGTCTTATGAGTATATAATGTCTTATGAGTGTATAGATATAATATTTATATATACATATATATATCTTATGGGTATATATACCTATCTGATTAAAAACTATAAAAACTGATAGAGAAAATAAAGCTAAGTAAATCTCTTGTCTAATGTTCAAATATACATATTAAAACTACTTTGGCAGAAATGAGGTGTTTTGTAAAAAAACAATACTAGACAGGTTATACTTTTATCTCCCATTGCATGATGCTTAAAATTTTTTTTATTTTACAGAAGATAAAATGGTAGAAAGCAAAAATAAAATTCAGCAATTATCCAATATCAAGGAAAGAGAGAACAATTCAAAGATGTGAAGAAATAAAAATGCATCTTTACTGATAAAAAATCTAACTGATAAATTTTTATCATTCATTTTTCTAAAATGAATATAGATATTATTGGTGGACAGAATACTCAGCATTATTATCTCAATAGCAGTTAACATCTATCTAATATTCTATCTTTAAAGTAACTATTTGATGGTGCTGATTTATGATGTTTGAATTGATATTTAGTATCAATAGTCAGTATTCTCTTTTCCAGATCAGCACAAAATACAACCATTACTCTGCTTGATGATTTCAAATTTGCATAAAGTCATGAAAGCTGCTTCTTCCCAGTATAAATTATTGACTGACAAATTTATATGTCATACAACTGTACTTTTTGTATATTTAAAATTTTTAATTTTCTATAGATTTAGTACATTGTCATGTGTTTACTTTCTTTGTATAGCAATTATCTGATTGTATAATTTCTGCCTGCAAACTGAATGCTTTGCTTTAAATAAATTATTCATATAAAATAACAAATATAATGTTATAAAAAAATACCCTTAGATCTATGTCAGTGCCCACTGACCCCAAAAAGTTTTTGAATCTCTATTTTGGAATTATTACTAACAATTGCCAATAGATGATAATGCCACCAGTTAGGTGGTATAGACTTTACATGCAAACCTTCCTAGAAACTAATGTCTGAGTTCCTTCAGAGAAGACCATGTCATTATTTTCATTTTCCCAAATAAAATTTATTTCTTATTAAGACACCAGGGAAAAAATTAAACTATATTTCAAAGGAAGATTAAATAATGTTTCAATATAATATAAAACTTAAGAAAAAAGGGCTTGAGAGATATTTTAATTGTTCCTATTGTTTTCCATTATTTCTCCTGTTTTCAATTGTTATTGTCTCAATCTAAGACTTTACTAATTTACTCAATTGACCTATTTATAATATGCAATGATGACACACAAACTTGCTCTGTCACAAATACATAAGAGTACACTCGGCATTCCTACTCCTCTTTACTATGATTTGAGTCTCAGATCTCTATCAAGTACTGACAAATGAAAGAGAAAAAAATAATCCTAGGAAACTGTCGTGTCCTGAATTGTAGTGTGATCCTGATTGACCTTGGGTGATTAGGGATGTAAATGTTTTATATTAGATGGAAGAAATTTAGAGACTTTCACAAATGCAGAAATCTAAGAAAAGTAGACTATTTGGTGGGGTATAGAGGTTTGGGAGAAGATTAGGAGAGGAGAGAAAGATAATCACAGGGAGTGATAGTGTGCCTATGACATCAGAAGATTCTTATAGAACTCATCTGTTATTCTAACTATTCTTATGTCTCTCCGCCTGTCATGCTTAAAAAAATTTCAAGAGAGATGGTTTCTGGGTAATTTGGTCATTTTATTAATATATCCAGCACATTTATTAATGAAAGGATGGTCATTTGACTATCACCCTCTTAGACAAAGATAATTATGGCAGGGGACTCACAGTTTATATATCCTTTGAATAGTAGATGATCCCCAGGGTGGAAATCAACCATGATTTCTTTAATTAATGAGAGAATGGATTATTATAATGAGAACCTGGATTATATTACAATGAGAGACTTGGGATATGTGACTTAGGTCATTCAGATCTTGGTCAAAGAGATATCAATTTTCATATCACCTGTCTTAACAAAAGGAAAAATCAAAACTTCCCCAGACCAGTCTGAACAAACATAATGAGCTCTAAACTTAGAATTTTTTTTGCTGACTGATAAGATCTCAACAAGGGGATATCTCTAAGAAAGATTTCACATATTGGTTGGTTTCTAATTGAGGAAATAGAAAGGAAGAAAAACCTTAGTTCTAGTACAACAATTAGTTATTAAATATGAAAGAAATAATTTCTCACATTTCTTCCTTGAAGGGAAATATTCAATATAAGAAAAAAATGATCACTTCTCATATCTTCTGATATTTCCCACACCTGTAATATTTTTTTCCTGCTGGAAGAATTACTTTACAATCTGTAGCTGAAGTTTTCAAGATAAAAACATTTCTCAGGTTCTGAAATCTATTAATGAGTACTGTCTTCAAGATAACTTTCTGGATTCTAATTGAAGTTATTCACATCTAATAGCAGGGATGGATATGCCAGATTCTTTTACCCTTTCAATACCACTGAAGATGAAGAAGATGACCATTGTCAAACATGACCCTTAGATTTCTTATAGCTCCAAATCCTGTCTCTGCCCTATCTTCATTTCCCACTCAACTGATCTCCTTTAGATTTCTTAACCTATCTCCCTTACCTTAAGTTGCTTTTTAGCTTTATTTTTGACTGTTCTTACCCCATATTATAAGTTCCTTGAAGGCAGGGTCTGTTTTTTTGTCACATAGAAGCTTCATAAATACTATTATCTGACTGACTGATCCCCCATATCTGAAATCTCCTTACCTCTAACATTTAGAATCATCTTCCTGCAAAAGTCTACTCAAATACTACCTATACCATAGAGTCTTCCTTGCTTCCCTTCCCTTAACCTTTCTCTACCCTGAAATATTCTTTAAATAATTTGAAACTCTCCTTGACCCTATCTATCCAAAGAATGGATTATCCTTTTTGTGTAATTTTTTTGTCCTCCCTTCTTCCACTATGTTAGAACCACTTGAAGAAAACACTTCTATTTTTTGTCTTTTTATCCCTTTCAGTATAGTGTCTTGTTCAGGGTAGGTGTCTAATTAACATTTATTTAATTAAATTGGATATGTTGAACTAAATATGCCAGTTTAATATTATGTTTAATATGAATTTGAAAATGCCTCCAGGGCTCCCAGGTCAAAGAAAAAATACACTAATGAAAGAAAAAGAAAGCATTTACTTACCAGAGAGGTCTATGCTCTCCCAGGTTAATTTTGGGTTTTTAGAAGTGGTCTTTCTTGGCCTCTTCTCTTCATCTTACCTATCCTCAATGACTGAATGGGCTTAGCTTCAGTAAAACTGAAACCTAGGAAAGACCTAGTTTTAAAGAACCTATGTCTCTGGAAATTGAGGGATGCCCATCAATTGGGGAATGACTAAACAGGTTATGGTTACATGAATACTATGGTATACTATTGTTCTATTAGAAATTATAAATGCTCAGACTCCAGAGAAGCATGGAATGACTTATGGGATCAGATGTTGAGAGAAGGGTTAGAACCAAGAAAACAATGTACACGTCAACATTGTGTGATAAACACCCTAGATGGAAGCAACTCCTTTCAGCAGTACATTGAGCTAGGACAACTTTATTAGACTGGCTATGGACTATAATATCCCCATCCAGGGAAAGGAAAAACAAAACAAAACAAAACTCAACCCTTCAGAATCTGATGAACATTTTATAAAAATTATCTCTTATGTATCACTTTCCCTTAATCCTAATTCCTCATACCAAAAATTTCTAATCTATAAATATGTCTGTACAATGCTAACCTGGCTACTTGTTGCTGAGGGAAAGGGGTGAGTAGGGAGGGTGGAAAGAAATTTTATAACTTAAAAATACACATGTGCATATCAATGAAAATAAATACATTTTTAAAAAAAGACTACGGTCTCATATTATATCAGTCATTCTCATCCATATCTGGTTGCTGGATGACTCCAGAGGAGAAAGTGAAGCTGGTGACTTAGTGTAGCACATCCTTACTCAAATCCAATTCACATGCTTGTCATGGCATCACCTCCCTGACGTCATGGTCTTCTTTAAGAACAAAGGACAAACATTAATCAAGACTGAACTATCTTCTAGTTAGAATTTTTCCTTTTCTCAATTACTCAGACTTCAACTCATCCAAGGACTTCTCTTCTTCTAGTTAATCCTTACTGATGCCCTCCCCAGAGATCCTTTATAAAGGAAACACCTACTGTGGTCAAGTTATCAGGGACTAAGAAAGTCAATAAGAACTAAATAACAGGATTAAAAAAACAGGTTTGAGGAGTAGATTGAAGTAGGAAAGCATAGGCAACGTTGTCCTTTTCTCGTTCCTCAACATTCAAGCTACCATATATTTAAATGGGACTTTTCCATTATTAAAGATCTAGCTGATGGGGGGAGGTGGGGAGGGCAGGGAGGGGAGGGGAGTAAGGTTTGCACTTTACCATAAAACAAAGGAGAACAAGGAACAAGGGAAGGGAATAAGCATTTATCATCCACCTATTGATGCTTGTCCTTCTCTCCAAGAAGACCAGGACATCCAAGGAGGTGATGCCATGAGAAGCACATGAATTGGATTTAAGTGAGAGAGAACTGTGCAATGTCACCAGCCTCACTTTCTCCTCCAGAGCCATCTGGGTCAGACAGATTTGGATCAAGATGACTGGAGAAGGTCCTGGATGCAAGACAATCAAGGTTAAGTGACTTGTCCAAAGTCACATAGCTAGTAAGTTTTAAGTGTCTGACCCAGATTTGAATTCTAGTCCTCCTGACTCCAAGGCTAGTGCTCCATCTACTACACCATCTAGCTTCCCTATGCACCTATTAAATGTCACTGTGCTAGCTACTTTACAAATATTATTTCATTTGATCCTTAACAGAACCCTGTGAGACAAGAACTTCTGATATCTCTAATTTACAGTTGAGGAAACTAAATAGAAGCAGAGTTTGAGTAATTTATGCAGGGTTACAAGCCTAACAAGTATCCCGGGCCAGATTTGAACTTTGGAATGCCTGACTCTAGGTCCAGTGCTCTATCCATTACTGTTTCCATAAAGATAGAATGGATCATATAGCAAAAGCAATAAGTAATTTTTTACAATTTTGTGAAAGGAATGGTATTTCTTCCACCATCATCACTCCCTATCTGCTGCTCAATCAAGTTAATTAAGCACAAGATATTATGGCAGACTATGATGAGTTAGGAAGTTTGTAAAGTCCCCAGCTTTCTCTATTTGAATTAAAAGGGTTAATAATCCTTCACTGGGATGATAAATTGTCCATGTTTTAGAATATTTTATATAATTAAGCCCTAGCCACAATCTGGAAGGTTAAGAGGAATTAAAGAGGAATGGGCAATTAAGGAAAAACCTAGCTCTTCATTTTTTGGAGGGGAGAAAGGAATTTTCCAATTCCATCCTTAAAGGGCATGTCATCTGGCAGTAAAACTACTTTATTAAGAAATAAGCATTTTATCTAACAGGTACTATGTGACAAACAATTTCTGACCTAACAGAGTTTAGATTATAAAAGAGGAAGACAATATAAAAAAGGGGAACCCAAAAGCAGAAGTGGAGGAGAAGAAGATTTTGAAGGGAAGGAAGAGTTTAAGGAGAACCAAAGATACAAAACTTTAGTCTGCCAAAGCAAATAGAAGTAGTATCAAGGACAATAATCTCTATTAGTAAAGAGATACAGCTATAATTTCAAGTGAGAATTGGCTCTAGCAATTAGAAGTTGGATTTCAGAGAAGAGTTAATCAGACTATAAAATAATTTGAAAACCTGATTACTCTTCATGGAAAGAGTAGCCACCATCCTAGCTTCTTCCCACCAAATTCCAGTTACAAATAAGACCAAAAGACCAAACAAATAACAAATAAAAATATTTATCAAGCAAAACAATAAACAATGTATACATGCTCTGTAATGAAAGTAATAACTTCTTAAATATGTTAGAGCTTCCCTTCTTTACAAGGGCACAGAACATTGAGAATACACAACAATCAATCAATCAGAAGAATTTCTTAAACCCAAGGCTGATTGACATACAGAGATCCTTTTCTAAATGAAAATTTTTTTAAATAAATGGTGATCAAAAACAAATGCCAAAGGGGCGGCTAGGTGGCGTAGTGGACAAAGCACCGGCCCTGAAGTCAAGAGTACCCGGGTTCAAATCCAGTCTCAGACACCCAACAATCACCTAGCTGTGTGGCCTTGGGCAAGCCACCCAACCCTGTTTGCCTTGCAAAAGCCTAAAAACAAACAAACAAACAAAAAAACAAATGCCAAAAGGTAGGAATGAAATTTTGAGAAACTTGGGAATACCTACAGAGGTGAGATCAACTTAGAACACCTCAAGGGCAGCCCTGAACACCTCAAGGACATCCTTGAACAGCAGCTATAGACTCAGGATTTTCCAAAGACCTTACACCTTGGCTTACATATCTACAGATATCTTCTCCCTTAACTCCCCGCCTGAAGCCTCTATATTATCTCACCATTTTTCTACTTTCCTTTGAGCAGTTGAGATCTCTCTGTCTCTCTGCTCAGCTAGTGAAATTTCTTCTCAGAAAAATAAAGATTTTTGGAATCTCTGAATCATATTCTGTTTCATTTCAGATCCCTTTTTTTTGTCCAAGGGTTTTTGAGCTCAAGGGTCACTGATAACAACAACATCAAAACTTTTTGAGTTGTACCAATTCAAAAGTTTCACATAAGTAAGTGAGCTCTTCACATAGGAATGAAATAAAATCTCAATTTAACCTAACAAAGAAAGAGAATGATCTCATATGAAGGAGAAACATTTTCAGTAGTCTCTACAATTTCAAATTCATCTAGGGAGAGGATGGAATTGGCTTGCAATGTATGTCCTCCTTTTAAAAGTGTCTTTCTAGTAGATTCCTTCACTGTTGTGGCTTCCTAGTTCCATTGTTAAGTTCCTCTCAAAATCTTTTTTTTTTTTTGAGGAAATACCCAGAAAACATATGCTTACTTTTTTCACCCCTCTCTGGGCTCTCCTGATTCTCCAGATTTCCCTACTATGCTCTTCTATAGGTACTTTCTCCTCCACATCTGCTTTTGGGTTCCCTTTTTTGTATTGTCTTCCTCTTTTATAATCTAAGCTCTGTTAGGTCAGAAATTGTCACATAGTAAGCACTTCATAATTACTTGTAGACTTTTATTGACTTAAGGAAATATCTATTTTTTTCAGTATGACAAGGCACTCTACAAATACTAATAGTGTGAGAGGGCATAAAGAAATTAGAAAGTGAGAAAAACAAAACATTTCCTTTGGGGATTGTGATTCAATAAGAAATACATGAAAAACAAGGAAAATATGAAGAAAGAACAGATTGAGAAAGTTTAAATCAAATTAATTTGAATAATATAAATAAGACAGATAATTAATTATATTAGTGAAAAATCAATGACAATGTTAGGCTTTTTGTGATGCAATTGAAATAATCTTTAGAAAGAAATTTATATCTCTGAATACCTTTGTTAACCAAGGAATAAAAGAGGAGACCAACAAATTAAGCATTAAGTTAGAAAAATCTACAACTTAATAAAGCCAAAATTAATTATAAAATAAAAAAACCTATATATAAAAAGGAGTATATGATATACAGATCCTTATTTTTGGAAAAATACTTCTACACTAACATGAAAAAAGGATCACGTACTACATTCAACTTTAATTGACAAGATAAAGTTGAATTCGCCAAAATAAGAATCTTAGGAATAACTGAAAACTTAAATACTCAAAGCTCTGACTCACTTTCACTGCATCCAATCCCGCTGGTCCTTTAAATAAAAGAAATCTCATAGGCTTATATTAAAGGTCATTGCTTTAGAGGTCTGTACTGATCTCAAGATTCAGAGACTCAGTTTTCATTCCACCTTCACCCAATATACATGCATGAATATATTACACAAAATAGGTAGGACAATGTGAAATAAATGGAATAAAATTGACAGGTGAATGGCGAGTGAGAAGATAGATGAACATAGTTTGTGATTCCATGCTCTTAGGATTTATTATTAAAGGCAAAAGCATACCAGTCCATGTCACAGAGAGTAAAGAAACATTTTCAATTTTCAGTTATTTTATTCCCATTAAAATAATTCAGATTTATAAGGTCTTTTCAAGTTTTATAATCTTCTTTCCAGAGGAAAAAGTATTCTATATCTAAAAGAAAAAGGGGGTGGGGAGAGGAGGGGAGGAAGAGGGGAGGAGGAAGAGGAGGAGGGAGGGGGAAGGAGTGGGAGGAGGGGAAGGAGAGAAGGAAACTGAATTTTCTGGAGATCAAGAAGAAATAGTAATAAATTCTGGAAGAGAAAAAATGAGCATCATTAAAGGAAATTGTTTTATTTTTTAAGTAAAGAAAACTCTTGATGCAGAAGTAACTAATAAAAAAATAAAGTAAACAACTTATAGCACACAATGGGGACTCTCTTCAAAGTAGTAGAAGCACTATAAAGGAGAACAATTACTTTGGATTTTAAAAATATAGAAGTTCAGGGAGATATGGTAAGAGAGAAGCAAAATTCAGCTTCAAAAGAATTCATTAAGTCTAAACTAGTTGAAGCAGTTGGTCTTGAAGTTGGGATGTTTAAATAAAATAGGGTACAAAATCTTACAGAAAAAAATAATAAATCTGAATGTAAGACTTAAAAATTACAAAACTAGACATAATTTTAAAGGAGATGACAAGAACCACTTGATAGAATTCAGAGAATGCTACCAGAGAACAATGTCATGCTTGAAGCACACATTTGGCAGCAGTGGAGAAGAAAAGGAATGGGCATCTTTCAGAGATTTGGTATATAACACTGAATTTGCTCATAAACACTCACAAAACTCAAGACTGGTTTGATGAAAATGATGGCAAAATTCAGAAGCTGCTAAATAAAAAACTCAACAGGATTTTCCAGCAGAATAGTTCATCCATCTCTAAGAAAGCAGGATATAACTCCATCAAAAGTAAAGTGCATGTGAAGTTTAGAGATTCTTGGCTCAGTAAGAAGAAGGTGGAAATCATTTTTATGCTGATAGAACCAATCCAAAGAGATTTTATGATGTCTTGAAGGCTATTTATGTACCAAAAACTCATGGTGCCTCTCAACTACTCAGTGCTGATGGAGTCACATTGATTATAGAAAGGTATAACATCCTACAGACAGGAGTTGAACATTTCCATAATTCTGAACAGACTGCCATCAGTCAATGACAAGTGTCAATGACCTTTTACCTCAGATTAAAGTCAATACTTCCCTAGCTGAAGTTTAAACTGAAGAAGAGGTTTTAAAAGTCATTATGTTCCTTCCATGTGGCAAAGCACCTGGTGCTGATTCTAATCCAGAGATTTACAAGGTGGGGGGGTTGAAGGGGAAGGAGGCTGCCTGACAATTCTTGGAGAAACACCAATAGAACAGAGGTTTATAAAAAGACATTTATAGATATGACCAAGGCCTTTGATACTATTAGTCATCAGGGTTATTGAGAAATTATGTCAAAATTTGGTTGCCTAGAGAAGTTCATCAGTATTGTACAACAATTTCACAAAGGCATGCTTGACCAGGTTCTGAATAATGGATGATGTTTTCATGCTTTCCAGTCATCAATGAGGTTATAAAGCAGGCTGTCCTTGCTCCTATGCTTTTTAGACATGTTGTCATATGCTATCAATGAGGACAGGCATGGCAACAAAGTCAGCTACTGCACTGATGCTAAATTCTTCAACTTGAAAAGGACAAAACCAAAGTGGAGGGAGTGTTGGTGCACGATCTTCTGTTTGCAGATAATTGTGCACTCAATGCAGCCTCTGAAGCTGATACAACAAAGTATGAATCAATTCTCTGCTGCTTGTGCTAATTTAGGTCTAACAATTAACAGCAAGAAAACATAGGTGCTCCATCAGCCAGCACCATACCATCCATCCATATGTGGAACAATCATTTGCAGCAAATGGAGAAGTTCTAAATACTGTGGACAAGTTCATTTACCTTGGCAATGTCCTTTCCAAGGAGGTTCATATTGACAATGAGGTTGACACTCACATTACCAGAGCTAATTCAGTATTTGGAAGACTCTGAAAGAAAGTATGGGAGAAAAGGTCTACAGAGCCATTGTGCTGACCTCATTGCTATATACCTTTGAAATCTGTACAGTCTACCAGTGGCATGCCAAGACACTGAATCACTACCATTTAAATTGTCTTAGGAAGATTCTAAAGATCACCTGACATGAAAAGATACCAGACACTAAGGACCTTTCACAAACTAATCTGCCAAGCATTCAAACTCTACCAAAGAAGCTAATCACCTTGTTTGAATGTCAAACCAATGTTTTCCAAAGAGACATAGGGCAAGTCCTCAGATGGGGATCCAAAAAACGTCACAAAAGGACATTTTAAGATCTCTCTTAAGAACTTCGCAATTGATTGTGTGACATGGGAGACATTAGCACAGGACTGACCAGCTTGGTGACATTGTCAGAGAAAGTGCTGTGCAGTTTGAGCAAAACAGAATTGTAGGAGTTCAAAGTTGTTTAAAGTTAGAGACTTCACCCCAAATTTTCACATGACCTATTTATGTCCAACCTGTGGTAGAGAATTTTGAGTTCTTATTAGTCTGATTTTCCACAGTCAGACACACTAAAACTTGACTCTAATATTGTGGTATCATTTTGGTCTTCTTTGAAAATAAAGGAAACAGATAAATATCTATGCCTGAAACTCCAAGTAATTTAACAACTAAATTTAACAATAAAAATAAATCATTATTGATTAGAAATTTCCTGACTTCAGGCCTCACCTCTGCAACAGCATCTATAAGATCCCTTCTATTTATGGGAAATTATTTGAAATATATTCTAGAAGAAATATCTATCTCTATATCTTTATATCTATAGCTAAAACTATATCTATATATAATACGTGTGTGTTCCCTAACTTAAAAATTATGGTATTTGAAGTATATGTTTAGTATTCTGCCTTTATAACTTTATAACTTCATCTTGTACTAGTTAATGGTCTATTTTTAAAAACTATGTAAAGTGGAAATATATATTTACTAATGTTTCCATTCAAAAATGTATTTTTCAAGCCACAAATCTAAATTAACAGACAATACATAAACAAATTATATAAAAATAAATGAAAAATTTAATATAACAACATTCTGAAAAAGAAGTGAGTCAAAAAACAAATTATAGAAATAATTAACATTCACAACTCTGTGAAAGAGAAGGCTAATGAGATGATCAAGATTTAGGGGCTAAAGTCCAAGTAAAATTGAGGAGTTTAATTACATTGCTGGAAAACTAAAACAATAAAATAAATACAAGATTAACAAGATAAGTGTAAAATTTTTAAAAATTAGAAATTCAGGGGCAGCTAGGTGATACAGTGGATAGAGCATGGGTCCTGGAGTCAAGAGTACCTGAGTTCAAATCCAGCCTCAGACATTTAATAATTACCTAGCTGTGTGGCTTTGGGCAAGGCACTTAACCCCATTTGCCTTGCAAAGACTAAAAAAAAAATAGAAAATCAGCATATCATGACACCCCCCAAAAAACCCATAAAGGAAGAAATTTTAAAATTCAAGGGAAATAGTAAAACATTAAATAAATGATAAAACCAAAAATTAATTCTTTGGAAAGAGTCAGAAAATTGATGGGCCTTTAACTAGCATGATCAAAAAGAGGAGAAAATCATTTTACAAAAGTAAAATAGAAAAGCAGGGTTGAATTCACCAAAGAAATGAAATAAAAAGCATCATTACAAACTATTCTACATACTGATATACTAGCAAAATTTAAAATTTATAACAAATGTATGATTATCTACAAAAATACAAAATACTCAAATTAGTAAAATTAAAAAAATGGATATCCTAAACTACCCACTCTTAGAATATGAAGTAGTTCCAGCAATAAAGGGACTATCAGAGGAAATACTAAAAAAGGAATGTGAAGTGTATTTATAAGTGAAATCTGTGCTCATATTTAAACAATAGTTAAAAACTAAACAAAAGTGATTATTTTCAATAACTGAAAAAGAAGAAACTCTTACCAAACTCCTCTTGTGAGAAAAATGTGGTAAAATCAGTATCACTACTGAATATTTATTCAAATATTTTTAAATAATTGCCCAAAACAAAAATAATTTTTATTAAAATACATTCCTATGGTCATGTTGGATAAATACCATAATTGAAAAGATCGTTCAATTTTAAAGAAGGTAATTAATCAAAAATAGAAATTAGAAATCACCAAAACCACATTATCTTACATATCTATATCTATATCTATATCTATATATCTATATATATATATATATATATACAGAAAAAGCCTTTGAAAAACATGTCTTCATTTATGTTAAATATTCTTAATGTGCATGGCAGAATTGTTCTAACATTTTATAAAATGATGGCATTACTTATTGTTCAGAAGCACTAAAAGATTTCTCAAAAAAATATTGGGATAAATTAAGAATTCTAACTCTATTTATTTGATATAGTTCTAGAAATTCTAGCAACAACATTAACCCAAGAAAAATAAATTTAAAATATAGACACTGAAAAAGAAATCGGGGGAGAAAATAATCTCTATTTGCATAAGGTATTGCCCCCAGGATCCCTTTAAGAGCATCATTATTGTAGCAGGATATGAAATGTCTACAAAAATCAATATATATATATGTATATATATATATTGATTTTTGTAGACATTTTATATATATATATACAAACTCTGTTGTATATATATTTACATATATACTAGTATATATAGTATATACTGATATGAACAAAATCAGGAGAAATGACAGAAAGAAAACTTTTTCTCTCTCTCTCCATAGATAGATAGATAGATAGATAGATAGATAGATATAGATAAAGATATATAGATATAGATGCAGATATAGATAGATAAGTAGATATAGATAGATATATAGATATACACGGATACATATATACATTATATGTATATATATATCCACAAAAACTGCATTTACTAAGGTATGCTTGAGACTCATGAATGCAGTTACAAATTATTTGAGTTATGCACATTAAATTATCAAAATGTTATTTTAATGAAATAAATAAAATAATAAAATTTATTAGGAGGAAAAAGTGATCCAGAATCTCAAGCAGAATGAGGGGAAAAGGTATAGAAATGAAGGGAGAGGTCATACTTCCATAATTAAAATTATATATGTCTATAAGTAATTTAATAATAAATATTATTGAATTCTATCATATTTATTATATTTGCATAATATATATACAAAGCAGTATAGAGAGCTGATAAGGTTGATGTACACATTGCCAGAACTAGCCCAGTATTTGGGAGGTTACAAAGTAAAGTGAGGGAGATCAAAGATATTACATTGCTTACCAAACTGAAGGCCTACAGACACTTTGTTTGGACCTCTTCACTGTATGCCTATGATACCTAGAAGGTATGTCAGTATCATGCCAGGAAACTAAATCCCTTTTCCATCTGAATTTTATTAGGAAGATTCTGAAGATCACCTGTCAAGATAAGGTAAAAGATACTGAGGTTCTACCCTACCAATCAAAATTCCAAAAAAATTACCTTAAGGAGTTAGAAAAAGTTATAAATAAATTCATATGGAGAAATAAAAAGTTAAGAATTTCCAAGGATTCGATGAAAAAAAAGTGCAAAAGAAGATGGCTTAGCCCTACCAGATCTCAAATTATATTATAAAGCATCACTCATCAAAACTATGTGGTACTGGCTAAGAAATAGAGTGTGGATCAGTGAAATAGACAATGTGCAATAGCAGGAAATGATTGTAGTAATCTGCTGTTTGATAAATCCAAAGAGTCCAGCTATTGGGGAAAAACACTTTCTCTTCGATAAAAGCTGCTGGGAAAATTGGAAGTTAGCATGGAAGAAACTTAAATTAGACCCTATACCAAGATAAAATCGAAATGGATACAGAATTTAGACATAAAAAATATTATAAGCAAACTAGAAGATCAAGGAGTAGTTTACCTGTCAGATCTATGGAGAGGGAAGCAGTTTATGACTAAGGATGAGATGGCGAACATCACTAAAAACAAACTAGATGATTTGATTACATTAAATTAAAAATATTCTGCACAGACAAAACTACTGTAACCAAGATGAAAAGAAATGTAGTAAACTGGGAAATAATCTTTATAACTAGTATCTCTAGGACTCATTTCTAAAATATACAAAGAACTGAGTCAAATTTTAGAAAAAGCCATTCCCCAATTGAGAAATGGACAAAAGATATGCAAAGGCAATTTACAGATGAGGAGATCAAAGCAAACCAGAGTCATATGAAAAATTACTCTAAACCATTACTTATTAGAGAAATGCAAATTAAAGAATCTCTGAGGTACCACCTCACACCTCTCAGACTAGCCAATATGATCAGAAAAGAGAATGTTCATTATTGGAAAGGTTGTGGTAAATCTGGAACACTAATGTATTGTTAGTGGAGCTGTAAACTCCTTCAACCTTTCTAAAGAGCAGTCTGGAACTATGTCCAAATGGCAACAAAAATGCGCATACCCTTTGATCCAGCAATACCACTGCTGCATCTATACCCTGAAGAGTTAATAAAAGGGTAAAAACATCACTTGTATAAAAATATTAATAGCAGCCCTGTTTGTGGTGGCAAAGAATTGGAAATCAAGTAAATGTCCTTCAGCTGGGGAATGGCTTAGCAAACTGGTATATGTATGTCATGGAACACTATTATTCTATTAGAAACCAGGAGGGATGGGATTTCAGAGAAGCCTGGAGGGATTTGCATGAACTGATGCTGAGTGAAATGAGCAGAACCAGAAAAACACTGTATACCCTAACAGTAACATGGGGGTAGTGATCAACCTTGATGGACTTGCTCATTCCATCAGTGCAACAATCAGGGATAATTTGGGGCTGTCTGTGATGGAGAATACCATCTGTATCCAGAGAAGGAACTGTGGGGTTTGAACCAAGACCAAGGACTATTCCCTTTAATTTAGGAAAAAAACTGTTATCTTATCGTCTGATCCCGCTATCTCTTTTACTTTATATTTCTTCCTTAAGAATATGGTTTCTCTTCCATCACATTCAATTTGGATCAATATATACCATGGAAACAATGTAAAGACTGGCAAATTGCCTTCTGTGAGGGTTGGGGGGAGGGAAGTAAGACTAGAGGGGGAAATCGTAAAACTCAAAATAAATAAAATCAGAGGTCTCTCTGAAAAACTTTGAAATTGATTGTGAGCCATGGGATACACTGTCACAGGACAGTCCAGCATAGTGTGGCCCCATGAAAGAGGGTGTTGTGCTCTGTTGGTAAAGTAGAATTGCAATAGTTTGAATTTAGAAGACAAATTTAGAGACATCTTTGCTTCAAGAGCTCATATGGACCATTTGTTCCTCCTTGTGGTAGAGTTTCCCAAGCTCATATTGGTCTGATCAACCACAGCTGGAACCACTGTACCTCGACTCTAACATGGAGTCAAAAAAAGATAATTTTCAATGTATGAAATTGAAAATAATAGCACAAAAGCTCAATAAGAAGGAAACTATAGACCAGGGGAAAAATCTTTGCTATAACTGATAATTTTATGATAATAAAGATTAATAGGAATAATCTTAATAGATTAATAGATCTGAAGTCAAAGGACATGACAAGTATTTCTTCAGAATATAACTTCAAGGGGCAGCTAGGTAACATAGTGGATAGAGCACTGACCCTGGAGTCAAGAGGCTCAGAGTTCCAATCCAGCCCCAGACAATTAATAATTACCTAGTTGTGTAATCTTGGGCAAGTCACTTAACCCCATTGCCTTGCAAAAACAAAAAAAAACTGCAAGTGATTAATTATCATAAGTACCCTAAATCTCTAATAATAATTTAAATAATATTAAAAATTTTAAAAATTGAATATATGATGATAAAAATAGCTAATTTGGCAGGGCTATATAAAGCAGAAACACTGTTGATGAAGCTAAGAATATGAATTGATCCAACCATTGATAATTGGAAAGTTTTTAGAAATTCAGTGAAAAATTTGACCACTGCTACATTATACCCTATAGAAGAAAAAGATAGAACTAAAGTTGATATTGATAGAAATATAGATGGGCATATGTGCATATACACATACATATACATATGTGAGGATCTATGTGTGTATATGCATGCATATATATTTATTTTCATAGCAGAACTTTTCTGATGTCATGTAATTTGAAGGAAGCTGATGCTCTCCCAGGGCACAAATTCTGCTACAGGCAGGTATCACTATTAAATTGCAAGAAATGATGAGTGCTAGGAATTCAGAGATATATGCATAAGTTTATATTGACTAGTCCAGACCAGAGTATACAGAACCAGAAAATCAAATACAATGATAAATTAAAAGAAGGAAAAAATGAAGATGCACACAGTTTAATGATAATGGTCAATGGTCAAATCTGGTCCTTTAAAAGTGATATGAAAAAAAATAAATAAAAGTGATATGAAAATTTACTTCCCTATTTCATTTGAAGAGATGAGAAACAAGAAGGAAAGACTGTTGGGGAGAGGAGGGCAAGAGAAGAAAAGCAGATAATTACATGTGTCAACTGATTTTGTCTAATGTTTAGTTTATTGTAAGAGAAAGCCCATGACAGAAGGAGAAAACAAAGGGAAGATTTTATTCAGAATTGATTATATGGTAGGGAGGGGGAAGAAAGTCATCATTAGGACTTTTTTTAAAAAAATAAAAATCAATGAAGAGAAGAATTCTGAGAACAACAGTAAGAATTATCAAACTGACAAAACAAAGAGTTAAAAGACCAGTAAAATAAATTATTGGTCAATTTGAAAATGAGGATAGGAAGAAAAGGTTCAGTTTGGAGAATTAGAGAGGCTTTTTTTTAAGATTTCTATACATATATGTGTGTCTGTGTGTGTGTGTGTATATCATTGTATATAGATATAGGCATAGATATATTTAGTAATATATAGAGATAAGTAATTTTAAAATGGGAAAGAAATCAATTCCCTTATTATATCTATTAGCAATGATTGATACTTTCTTAACTATCAGTCCAATTGCCTTGTTTTCCAATTTTTGGTTTGGAAAGACTGAAGGTGAAATGTACTTGCTTCATCTTTCTGATGTGGTTAGAAAACTGCTATAGGATGCTATATATTCTGTCATTTATGATTACTCAATTAGATTGTTTCATTCATTTGCTTTGTTTTTATTTTTAAAATGGAAGATATTAGAGTAAGTTGGTTTAATGCATACTATTTAAATATTATCATTATTCCTTTTATTATTGCTATTATTATTATTATTATTGAAACATAAGGGAAATCAATTAGGAGGCTCTCTTATTAATCCATTATGAAATATTGAGTCAATACTAGGATGATGACCATGGAAATGTATACAAAGAAATGAAAATTTGCTAAGAAGCAGACATTTTTTGAAAATGTTGAAGGGGATGTGGGAAACTGGAACACTAATGCACTGTTGGTGGAATCATGAACTGATCCAACCATTCTGGAAAGTGATTTGAAACTGTATCCAAAACTACCCATACCCTTTGATCCAGCAATACCACTACTAGATCACAAAATACCACCAGAGATCACAAAAAGGGAAAAAATATCCACATGTACAAGAATATTCATAGCAGTTCTTTTGTGGTGGCAAAAAAAATAATTGGAAATTGAGGGGATGCCCATCTACTGGGAAATGGATGAACAAGTTGTGGCATATGAATATAATGTAGTATTATTGCTCTATAAGAAATAAGGAAGAGGCAGATTTCAGAAAAATTTGGAAAGATTTACATGAACTTATGTTGAATGTAGAGAGCAGAACCTTGTACACCTTAACAGCAACATTGTGCAATGATTAGCTATGATTGACTAAGCTCATCCTAGCAATATAGCAATCAAAGACAATTTTATATGACTTATGATGGAAAACATCATCCTTATTCAGAGAAAAAACTATGGAATTTAAGTGTAAATCAAAGCATACTATCTTCACTTTTTTTAATTTGTTTTTTGCTTTTTTCCTTCTTGTGATTTGCCCTTTTTTTATTCTGATTCTTCTTTCACAATGTGACCAATATGAAAATATGTGTAACACAATTGTACATGAATAACATATCAGATTACTTGCTATTCTAGGGTTGGAGGAGGGAAAGGGTGGAGGGAAAAATTTTACAAAAATGAATGTTGAAAATTATCTCTACATATAATTGAAATATATATGTATATATATACATATATACGAAAATTGAAGTGGAAGAGAAATTATGCCTGATGGAAGAAAAAATTGAGATGAAGAATTAAATAAATACAAAAAGGCAAAAAAGAAAAAGGAGCCAATAGACAAAGCTCTAAAACTGGGAAAGGGGAGATCATGCCAACAGTGCTAACCATGGAGATAAGAGGTTCCTTTTAGGAAAGTGTCTGGCATATAATAGGTGCTTGAAAAATGCATGTTGACAGCAAACAACAAAAAAAGAAATAGACATTTTGAAAGAAAAGTGTACATGATTTACAAATAAGAATAAAGTAAAAAATTGCTAAAGGCTTCCATATAGAAGATAATTAATAAGAAAACTCACCTTAAGGTTTGAAATTTTCATAAAAATAAACTCTGATATTTTAAGACTGGATAAAAATCCTTGGCTTTTTGAAAGTGGTTACAAGTAACACTGATTTGATAGCAGCACAAAAGTTCAACAATGTTATGGATGGTTTGATAACTACAATATCAAGAACACTATGCCTGTCACTTAGCCTAAGCTTCATCTAACATATACTTTATCTGAAGAAACAGCTAAAGAAAATGAAAGTATGGTAGGTCATAAAAGCCAAACAAGCTAAGGAATAAAATTTTATAACTTGCCTTTAGTCAATCTAACAGAAAGAAAAGATGAAGAAAATAGCAGCTTGCCAAACAGAACTAAAATCCACAAGAAAACTAGACTGCCTGCAGAGGAAGCGACTTCCTCCTTAATGGAGATCTTAAAGCAAATGGCTGAAAAACCATTTTTCAAATATACTGTAAAGAGGATTGTTGTTCATGAAAGAGTTTAATAACCTTTGAGAACTCAAAAAAGAGATTAAATGAGAGAATATGGATGGGTCCCTGCTTTAAGAAAATCTGGAAGGGATCACAATGAAAAAAAAATTGAAAATGTCTGTGGGAGATATGAGCCAGCTCCATAAACCAGTGGAGTATGTTTGTGAGTAGTACCTAAAATCACTGACTGTGAGGAGGACTTGGAGAAAGTGAAGTTACCCTAAAGAAGTGGTAAAGAGCAAAGGCTGATGTCACATGCCATGAAAGGGAAATTTGCATAAAGATGTGGTAGGAGGTTTTGTTATTTTTCAAAAGTACTCTTTTGTTTTCTTATGTCAAGTTTTACTTCTACTTCCTTAGTTTTGTGAAATCTATGAGGATCCACATCTCAAGTAGTCTCAGGTAATATCTCTTCTCAGTTTTCTAGGCAAGGTTTTGGGAAAAAAAATACTATGAATAATGTGATATTGTCCAATTAAAAACTTTCAAAATATTACTGTACAGCTTTGTGATCTCAGATCACATATTTAAAGACAGAAGATATTTTAGAGACCATGTGGTAGAGTAATATCACATTATTGCTAAGTAAGTTGAGAGTTCAAGACATTTGGTCAAAGGTCAGAAATCATAATTAAGTCAGAATTTTGACCCAGATTTCTGTCTTCCAATCTAGTTCTCCATCCACTCTAGCACATATACATTCATCTATTTCAACCAGGAATAATGTGCAAAAGAATATATTTCTAGCCATTTTGTGGTATGACTCTAAGTAACATCAAAGATTATTTTCATAGCATTTCTTTGGTAAATATCATTTATGATCTATTATAGTGTGCTTGCACCCAGTCAAGATGAGAAGTATTATTTATAGCTTTCAAATTGCTTTATGAAGGCCTGACTTGTCATTTCAACTAGCCTATAAGCTCAATTGGGTGTAGAAAAAATATCTTATTTGTCTTGTGCATTACTCTTCCTTAAAATACTTGTCTTCATATAGTAGGATGTGCAAAATGGAAAAAACATTAATCTTGGAACCAGAAGAGACTTGAATTCAAATATTACCTCATATCTTTGAAGAAATCATTTAATATCTCTGCTCTTTTTTTGAAATAGGAACAATAAATATCTTCTTCACAGGGTTCTTATGAGAATCAAATAAAAAATTACATATTGATATATATTACATATTATATATGTGTGTTTGTACGTAAAGTGTTTTGCAAGACAAATTACTGTAAAAATGTCAGCTATTATTGGTTGGATAGTCAATACATTTTTATTGAATGATTAAAAGTAGATATTACATATACTAACTGACTGATCTTTATCAATGTTATATATTTTATGTTTCTTTTTAAAGTCTTCCTTATTCATTATTAAAAATATTTACAAAAATATTTAACTAGATTTTGAGAAGTAAAGACAGTAAATTTATTATTTTGGTGGTGTGGAAAACTCATAGATGAAGAGACTCCTTCTAGCAATATAGGTTGGCAACTTGTCTTCAGTTTGAAGTCTCAGAAAACTATCTAGAGCACTGGGAAATTAATTATGTACTTGACCAGGTGATACAGTCAAGATTTTTTGCTGGAGTCAACTAGAACTGGCTCATAACAATCATTGTTTTCATATTCAAATGACTATTTAATCTTCAGAAATCGTCAAATTCTGATAATCAGGGTTTGCTGAGTGTAATCTTAAAAAGATGGCAAAAATATGTCAATTATGTAGATTAAACTTAAACATATATTTTAAGAATCACATATTAGATGTTTGTTAGCACAAATCTGGAAACATTTGAGACAGAATTTGAACTCATTTCCTCCTTAGATTCTTCCTTATCTCTCAATCCTTTAAACCACAATGCTTTTCAGAGATACAGTATAGGGAGAAAGAAAAAAATAAACCTCTAAATCATGACTCTAATTTTTAATGAATAGTTGCAAAATATACTTTGCTATTAGGAACATTTCCAAGAAGAGGAGCAGAAGTTACTTATGTGGTATAACTGAAAAAGAACTCAAAAGATATCCTAGTAAAATAAACCTACTCTGTCTATCATTTCTGAAATTCTTGTCATTAAAAACTCATTTCTTTATATTAAAACTTCTTTTGAAATCCCCTCCTGAATATACACATTTCTGATAGAAATAATCTATTTAGCCATCAATACTTTAGTGAGAATTTTCTTGTTAGTTTAGTCAATAATCTTTAAGAGACCAGGCAGAGAGAAGATGTTTACTAATAGATTGCTTTTGATGGAATAGAGAAAGAAAGAACTTTTAAAGTTCAGGATGATGATGAGATGATGAGATGCCCAGAAAGGTTCTTAGAGTTAGGCCAATGACACAATTAATAGAGTATCAAGTCTTGAGTCAGGAAGATGAGCTCAAATCTGGCCTCAGATCCTTCCTACCTGTGTAATCATGTACAAGTCACTTAACCTCTATTTACTTCATTTTCCTTGTTTGAAAAATGAGAATAATAATAGCACCTAATTCCTAAGGTTGCTATGAGTATCAAATGAGATAATAATTGTAAGACTCTTTATAGATATATAAATATATATATATATATTATATATATATATAAATTTTAGATACTATCAACTAGAAACTATCATTAGCCCTTTAAATCATGGTTAAGTTACTTAATTACTCAGTCCCCTACCATGTTGATAACTCTAAACATCATAAATGAGTTAATAATCTACAGAGATGGAGGGAATTTCCACAACATATAGTACTCTCATGTACAAAACAACTGGTACAAAAAAATAGATAGCAAAGGATATTGAATGGTTTTGTGTTTTCATTCGTATAAAAATTCTCCCAACATGTGATATTTCCTCTACCAATGTAAGTTAACACCTTCTCTGAAATAATTAAAGTTGTGCAGAGCCCTGAAAGTCTGACTTTCCATAGATACACAAATAATTTGTGTCAAGGGTAGGACTTTAATTTATATCTTACTGACTCCCAAGTCAATTCTCCATTGACTATGCCATGCTGCCTTTCTAAGTGGTGATGATGATGGTATTTGAAAAGCATCCAATGGGGCGGCTAGGTGGCGCAGTGAATAAAGCACCGGCCCTGGAGTTAGGAGTACTTGGGTTCAAATCTAGTCTCAGACACTTAATAATTACCTAGATGTGTGGCCTTGGGCAAGCCACTTAACCCCATTTGCCTTGCAAAAACCTAAAAAAAATATACAAAAATAATCTATATTATATTAACAAAATTAAGTGCCATAATTCCAAGGTTTCTATGAAAAAAATAACTTTTGAAATGATCAAGGAACAATCCTTAAAATAGGATTATCCATAAGTCTTTGAAAAATCTATTGAGGCATTCAAAAATTATATCAATGTTTAGTTCAAAAAATATAAATACCATATTGCCCTGTTAAAGGGAACACCTAATATTTGTCCTTCATTCTTGGAAAAGCCCACAACATAAGGGAGGTGATGCTATGATAGGCACATGAATTCAACTTGAGTGAGGGGGTGCTATACTAAATCACCAGTCTCACTTTCTCCTCCAGATATGAATCAGGATGACTGGAGATGGCCCTGGATGTGAGGCAATCAAGATTAAGTGACTTGCCCAAGGTCACACAGCTAGTAAATGTCTGAGGTTGGATTCGAACTCTCATCTTCTGACACCAAGGTCAGTTTTCTATCCACTGCACCACCTAGCTGCCCTGGTGAATATAGAATAGTAACCAAAAAGATGTAAGAAATTTCATACTCCTTTAAATTCTAATTTTTAAAAATCAAATGTTAAGGTAATACAAATAGCACTCTAAAAAAAACAAATAATTCAATATCAATTTCAAATTTTACTATTTTAGAAAATATTACTAAAGGAGAAATGTAGACAAAATGAAAGAAAAAATCTACACAATTTCTAGTCATTTATTTATTGAAAGAATGATAACAGTGTTAATGCAAATTGATTCAATTGGAAAACAGAAAGTTTTAAAACTTAATATAATGAACCATTGTCAATGGAAGTGACTACCTTCAGCATTTCTGTATAAGGCTATGTTTTTCTATGAAGATGTGGTTCAATTTTGCTGTTAACAAACCATATACATGAGTTACATTTTTTAAAAAAGTTAAGCTCATAATCTGATGTATCAAACTAAAGAAAGATTCAGGTTTATATTAATTCTTTCCTCCAAAAAGTCTATGAAGTATATGAATGACTCTTAATTATGACCGTAGTTAGAGATGCCTTTTTAACTGTAGGCTCAGGATTGAGATGCTCATCTTATACTAGGAAAGTCACTGGGTTACTTCTAGAACTGTCATCTTAATGCTTATATCTTGAACCAATAAATATAAGGAAATGTACTTCTAAATCAAACTTCAAAGTAAAAAGTAATTCTCTCCTGTATAACCATTTACTTTTTTTAAGTCTCTCATACATTCTACATTTTACTTTGAAGAATTATTTTATATCGTAGAATAAGAAGGGGAAGGGGGGTATAAATGTAAATAGGAAATAGGTTAAGTTTTGTAAGTATCAGATATAGGTGAAATTAGTCCATGAAACCATTAGAAGTTTGAACAGAGATTAGAAGGGCCAGAAAGAGAAAGGTATTTTCTGCCTAAGGGATAGTAAGTGGTGTTCTAATATAAATGTAAAAGGAGATCTATAAAAGTTATTTCATTCCTTAAGAAAACAATAAAGTGGATAAGAAAATGAAATAAGACTAAAGGAAATTATACTTAAAAATTGTATTTTTCAAAGAAGTAAAAGGAAGGGTGATATAAAATGGGGGGGATAATATATTACAATACTAAAATAGCTACACTAGAAAAACTTCTTTTACAAAGGCACATATTGCCATACATATTACAAGGCAATTTCAAAACATCTTTAGAGAGATAAAAAGATCTCATAGATTGTATTCTGTTATGAAAATCCAGTTTGATTATTAAGGTGATATCACTACATCTATCTGATAAGTTTTAGAGGATATAACTGAAATAGGAGATAGGAGGGAATAGCCTGCATTACACACACACACACACACACACACACACACACACAACCTTTTTTCCCTCTAAAAAGGATAATGGGAGAATAGAGACTGAGAAAACTAGTAGCTATAGCACTCTAGTGCTATTATAGAAACAGAAATGTTTCAGGAGTCCTACAAAAATTATATTTTTTGTATGAAGTATGATACACTATAGAATTTATTGGAGGCTGTTTAAAAGACAGCATGCTAATGACAATAATGCTAATGACAAAGAGGATGAATGAACATTGGCCATGAAGTAAACACAAGTGGAGAGGAATATCAATTACCTATTGACGACTTAAATCGAAAACAGAGAGCAAGTTGTAACTCCTCCATGGGGAGAGGAGGGGAGAGGTATTTATGTTTGTGTGTGTGTGTGTGTGTGTGTGTGTGTGTGTGTGTGTATAAGAAAGGGACAATAGCTATTTAGTGCTAAAGGCAGATAATTCAGTGAATAGAATACTGGATCTGGAATCAGGAAGACCTAAATTCAAATTTGGCCTCAGACACTTATTAACTCTGTGACCCTGGGCAAATCCCCTAATCTTTGTCTACTCTAATCCAGTGGAGAAGGAAATAGCAAACTAAACATGAAAAGCCAAATAGAACTAAATGACGGTACAACAATAACAACAAATTTAGTCTTAAGGAATTTCTTAAGATACCCAGAGATGAAGAAACTTGCTCAACATCACAGTGTTAAGGGACAGAGAAAGATAAGTGTTAAACATTGAACAAGTTTAGCTTGTTTTTCCTTTCTCCAGAAAGTAGTTCTGCTAGTTCAAAATTAGAAATCAATTGCTACATCACTACAATCTATTTAGTATTTCTGGCATCATTTTACCAAATATTCCAGAATCTCATTCAAGTTTACTTTGATTTAAATGGTTTTTTTCATACCCTCTTGTCTGCAGTGAAACTATGAGCTGTAAGTCAAGATAGTAGATTCTGCCTATATTTTTGGCTGCTATACCTATATAATTTTAGGGTATGATGGTTATATCATTTCAAGAGTGATATTCCTGGCAATGAAAATGTCTTTGCTACCCAGACTTACTCACTGGTCCCTAAAATATACATATGTTCTAGGAACCAGGTTGATTGTCTCCTATAAACACAATTTAGTAGCTGAGAGGAATGAGCCTCAACCCCAAAGGAATAAGTTTCCTTTTAAATCAAATGTAACAAGTTGATCATAGATATATAACAAGTGTAAATAAGGGAGCAGTTTGAATACTGTCAACAACCAAGATCTTGGGATATATAACTAATAAGATTTTAGTACTCATCACATTACTACATAACTGTTAATTTTCATCTAAAAATAAATATCATGTGATTTCTGGGTCAATTCTCATCATCTGGCCACATCCCTATCTAGGCTTTATGTCAGTCTATTCATCTACTTTCATTCAAGGTCATAATTTAAATACAGTTAATTAAATTAGCAAGTACATAGTAAAAGAAACATTAATCACATATAATATAAAATTTTAATTTCCAGATGCAGGCCCTCGCAGGACAGAAATCATTTTTAGGCTGAGGTTTTGGGGTTTTTTTTTCCTTTCTCTTCAGTCTTCCTCTGAATTATGGGAAAACCTAACCCAAAAATTCACTCTTATAGATATCCTATCTTCCTATGAAGTGCAGTTAACTTACAGCTGCATAACTAAATCTTGTAGATGCTTTAGTGATTCTAGGAGTCATATTTGCCAATGAAGCTATCCTTCATAAACAAACAACATAGGTTCATTCTTTCAGGATTCCAGGAGTTCCACAACTCATTCTGCTCATGCCCATGTTTATCATTACAAACTCTACACTGAAATGGATCCAGTTCAAATTTATAAGTGATTATTCCTTACTTGATATCACCTGTCATATTTTGGTCCAACCTATAAAGGAAGAACAAAAGTACCTCAATCACCTTCATTTCTCTCAGCTCCTATCTTTCACCTTTAAAATTCACTCCCAACCTTAGATTTGATACTAGTCCCTTTCTGCCAGTCATTAATATCATTCTAGTTAGTCAAAGAGACATGAGAAACTGTCAGAATGTGAGAGTATTAGCTAGAATGCTCCCTTTTCTTCATAAATAGTATGAATTAATTTCTAACCTCTTTATTTTTTTGGAGGATGATTATTTGACTAAATCAGTGATTAGGATTATTTGATTAGATCAGTGACTGTAATCCTAAAGCCAACAGACTATATTCTCACTGGGATCCTAGAATCTTCTTGAAAGCAGTTTTTTTTAAAATACTCCTTTCTCAAAACTCATAATATTTACAATCTGCCCAGAATACTTAATCTAGTTCAATACAACTCAAATATAATTTCATACAGATATTATCCATTGAACATAGGATAAATGTTAGGCATTAAAAGCAATACAAGTTCCCTATCTTCAAGAAACTATCAATCTTCCTCAATCTGGAAGCAAATATAGTTGTAGTAAAGAAAAAAGGAAAAGTGTGAAAGTGTGATAATACCCAGGGACATACACATGGGAATACAAAAGATAAATTAATCAAGAAATGCTATACAGAGAAAAGTGATATTGGAACTGGGCTTTGCAGTATAAGCAAAGTTTCAATTGTCAGCAATAAGAAGGCATTCAAAATAGAAAGGATACGGCAAGACAAAGACCCAACATTGGGAAAGCATAGGAAATATTCAAGGGAATATGATTCATTTCCTTCATATGGAGTAATAGAGCACATGAAAAGATATAATACAATAACATCCAAGTAGAATATTAGGTTTAAATCATATTGTAGAGGGCTTTAAATGTGTGAATTACTTTGGAGCAATTAATATAATAGATAGAGCAGTGTGTTTAGAATCAAGAAGACAAATATTTTCTGAGTTCATATCTAGATACAGATATTTTCTAATTTTGTAACCCTGGAAAAGTCATTTAACCTTTTGGCTTCAGTTTTCTCATCTGTAAGATGAGCTGGAGAAGAAAATGTCAAACCATTCCATTGCCTTTGCCAAGAGACACCCAAATGGTATCACAAAGAATCAGACAGAATTAAATGATGAACAAGAACAACAAAAATGTTAAAAAGAGAGGAAAAAGGACAAAAGAACGAAAGAGCAAGGAAGGAAGGAAAGAAGAAAAAGAGGAGGAAGAACAAGAGGAAGGAAGAAAGAAGGAAAGAAAGACGCTGTATTGCTTAAATGGTCAGCTCCTCCTACTATTCACAGAGGTTATTGTTTGTCCTTCCATCTGTAAAAGGACCATGAAGCTAAAATCTCACAAGGTATCTTGACACTTATAGACTGGGTTTCTTTCTTAAGGACCCTAATGCCTTAAACCTAAATTACTCTGACTCTCGTTGATTGACAAACAGCAGGTCTCAGAGCAAACCGTGCTTGGTCATTATTTGGGAAGCAATTGTTTCTGTTTTGACCAGGAAACACTAAGGGTCTTTCCCTCCTGGACTGAATATTTTTATCTTCTTTTTGAATATTTAAAAAGGGTCATTTTCTACCTCACTTCTTACTTAGCCTTAATCACCAATTGGTTGTCACCTTAGTCACACCGAGACCTGTTAAAAACCTTAAGTTAAAAAAGCCAAGGTTTCTCACTTCATCCAAGGACATCTCCAGTCATCCTGATCTATATTTTTCCACTGGACTCAGATGGCTCCAGAGGAGAAAGGGAGACTGGTGCTCACTTCGGCAGCACATATACTAAAACTGGAACGATACAGAGAAGATTAGCATGGCCCCTGCACAAGGATGACACGCAAATTCGTGAAGTGAAAGTGAGACTGGTGACTTTGCTCAAGCAACCCTCAGTTCGTCAAGGCATCACCTCCCTGATGTCATGGTCTTTTTCAAGAACAAAGGATAAACCTCAATCCTAATATAGTTTGACTATAACACACAGACTATATATCCGAGAAAGACACAATAAATGGAGAATATGTTAGCATTTGTTCCCTATTCTTTTGAAGAGGAATATTGACTTCACAAGGTGATATCTTGATTTGTGAGTGAATGGAATTTAGGTGAGGCAGAATTGTGAAAAATTATCAGCCTCATTCTTTGTTCTAGAGAGATCAAATTCCAGTGGCAAGGCAAAAGTTAGGACACCTGGCAATAATTTGTGGATGCAGGGAATGACCTTGGTGTCTTTGATGCCTGACAAGTCTCTAAGCACTCCATTAGTGCCTGCTTCAGCTGATTTCATAGCTGCTTCAACAAATTGTTCTTATATGTCCACTCTGCTGGGGGGGGGGGGAAGTCTTCACATTCTTAGGATAGACATCCTCCTAATTCACTGATGGGTTTGAGACCTATTGGTTATCCTCAAGCTGAACTCATCAGCCATGATGGTTTTATGATAGTACAGCTCCTATACATACAATGATTTCTTGGAGTCACAAGTGAGAATTCAGTAAAAGTATACACTGAAAGTGAATTAGAGGTTCTGAAAAGGGATTTGCAAGCCCTTATACCAGGAGCATTCTGCCCTGAATACCCAATGCAGATGAAGTCAGACTAGAAGTGAACAGGAGAACAGACTGAACTATGTTTGAGAAATTGTGAAATAACTTTCAATGATACAAAATGATTCCCAGAAAAATTGTCTTTATAAAATAAACATTCTCCTTATATGATTGAGAACTGTGAACATTCTAATCTCTAAAGAATGAAGATTGTAGGTGACTTGAAGACAATGTTTTTGAAATGAAACTCCAATTATGTACAATAGTGATCTGTATAGAAAGAATTATATTGAAAATTTTCGTTGTTGATTTTGTTTTTTTGTCTTTTCTTCTTTGTCTCCTTAATATGTCCAGGGAAATGCAAAGATTTTTCATGAACCTTAACTCACTACCAATACATAAAAGACCTCTAACCTCCTTCATTTCTAATGCAAGCTAAGTCACTCAACGTTAGGGAAACTGGAGCTTTCCCATTACCAAGCACTCATTATACTAATACTTAAATTGAAATTGCCCCCCAATTGTCACAGACCATTACATATCAGAAGTTCCAAACTCAAGAGTTCTCCTTAGCTGCAGTCTAATTGGTAGCTGGGGTTATAGGTTTGTACTGCCATGCTGGTAACATTCGGGAAAATGATGCTGGCCATTCATACATGAATGAAAATGATTAGATTCTTTATCTGTGGCTATTAAATGGAAAAATCAAGAAACAAACATATAAATGAATGAATAAGTAAATAAATATATGACTGATTGAATAAAAATGGATGCATGAATAAAAAAATTAATAGAATAAGATAAAATGCTAAGAGTAGTAGTCTCTGCTACATTGGCAACATTATGCTCATAGGATCTATAAAGGAACAAAGTCAAATAACCCAAATTGAATGAGTAAGTAATTGACTTAGTGAGTGAGTGAATGAATTGATGAATGAATGAAAGCTCACCTTAACTATATTTTCCTTTGCCAAAGCCAAGCTTCCCAAACATCTTGCCATGGGCCTGAAATCTGCCTTTCTTATACTTAACAGAAATAATGATGTTCAGATCAAGTCCTTCTGAGAATATATTCCTTATCCACCTACCTGGAGGGAAGTTAATCCACTCAACTTTGGAATTCTATTCTTAAAAATGAGCCTTTCTATTTGGAGAGTAAATGAGGGACAACTCAACCTTACACACTCTAATTAGAAAATTCCAGACCATAGCAGAAAACCAGTTTGGACATACTCTCTTGTCATCTCCCCTTCCACCATACTCATTTTTATTGTATTCCTCAACCTATACCTCTTACCCATGCTCTGGAAAAAAATAATCGACAAATATTGGATTGATACTGCAAAGGGTTTGGAAAGTTACTGCTCTATAGCTGTGCTCACTGTCCTTATTATTTATTCTTTGTTCTTCCTCAAGTTACTTTCTATATATTTGTGTATATCTTGCATCCCTCTAACATCTGGCAGTAGAATGTCAACTTCCTGAAAATAGAAATTATTATGTTTTTATATTTGTATCCCTCAGCACAGGAAAGGAGATACAAAATCCTCTTGTCTCATTATACCTACATACACACACACACACACACACACACACACACACACATATACACACACACACACATACACACACACACACACACACGTACCCCATTTGAGGTTTTCTTGACAGAGACAAAGATGCTAAAGTAGTTTCCAACTTCTTTCTCTAGTTCATTTTACACACAAGGAACTGGGACAAACAGGATTAAGTGACTTGTATGGAGTCACACAGCAAGTGTCTGAGGCATTATTTGAGCTCAGGAATATGAATCTTCCTATTCCAAGTTCATTGCTTTATACACTGCAACACTTAGGGGTCCATATGCATTGTATTCCCCATTATAATATAAGTTATTTAGGGAAGGAAAGTCTCACTATTATGCTTGAATCCTCAACACCCAACAGAAAAATTATTGGCACATAGTAGGCACTTAATAAATGTTGGCTTATTGAAAGAAAACTGAATGAGCTATTATCAATTAGCACTTATTAAACACTTACTATTTAGCAGGCATTTTTGCTAGAAAAAATCCCTGTTTTCAAGTTTGTATTCTAATGGGGGAAACAACAAAGATATGCAGAATATATAAAGAAAACAAATAATAGAAGTATGAATAAATTCAATGTCATTATTTATGAAGTAGCTTCAGAAGGCAAACAATAGCAGTTATGGGTAATTGGAAAAGGTATCATAGAAAAAATGATAGTTGAGTTGTATATTAAAAGAGGAAAGGAATTCTTTGTAGCACAAGTGAAGAGGTAGTATACTCTAAGCATAGAAGACAGCCAATGCAAAGGCATGGAGATGGGAGATGAGAGTGGTCCCTCAGATATGAGGGATTAAGAGAAGATCTGTTTGGTTGAATAATAAAGTACAGAAGGGTAGAAATGCATGATTAAGCTAGGAAAAATAAGTTCGGAGCAAGTAATGAAGTATTTAAAAAATGTAAAGGAATTTATATTTGATCTTAGAAGCAATAGGGAGTAAATTGAATAGAAAAATGATGTGGTCTGATCTTCATTTATGGAAAATCACTTTGGGAGCTTTGCTTAGAATAGATTGGAGTGATGAAGTACTTGCAATAGGAAGCCCAGTCATAAGACTTTTACTATATTCACTAATGAGGGACATATTCACAATAAAGAGATTTAGAGTCATTAAAATATTTAAAATCACTAAATAATTTAAATAAATATATTTTATTTGTATTAATATATTATTTAATTTAGTTATTTATACTTTTTATTATATAATTATAATTAATCATGAAATCATTAGTAACAATTTAATTAATAATTAAAATTTTATAAATATAAAATTAAATGGATTCATTTAAAACTTTAGATTAATAAAAATTTAAATAAATAAATTATGTATGAATATAGTGGTTAAGTGTAGAGGACAAAAATACACCATCCCATGCTTTTAGAAACTTGCATGGGGATAACAAAGTTATTCCTCAAGAAAAAAATATTTTGAAAGCTTTGTAGAGAAGGAATAAGAAAGGGGAAAACTATAGGCAAGAAAACTAATCAGATTTTCAATAGTTCAAGAAAGTGTTTAAACTTTGGCTGTAACCAGAGAGAAAGCAGAAGCATAGAGAAAACCATACATTTCATATAGGTAGAATTAGTAATTTGTTAACTCTGTAGAGGAAACAATACATTTAGGAGGAAAGTCATGTTCTAAATAGAAACAAAGAATTTGGGGAATGAGTAAGGAAGATTCTGGTTATATTTGGGTATTTTTAATTTAAGATCAATAAACAAATACTTGAATGGAGAAGCAAAAAGGGACTTAAATCCAGGTAGGGTGAATTAGTATGAAGATCTGTAGTCAGGAGTTTGAGCATCATATATGGGAAAATCAAGAAGCATTGTTTGACTGAACAAGAAATTTTAAAAAGAATCTATGTGTTATAAGTTTTAAAAGATAGGTTGAGACATATTGTAAAGGGTTTTAAAAACTAAACAGAATAGTTTATATTTGATTGTGGAAGAAATAGGAAACTCCTAGTGTTTATCAAATAGGGAAGTGAGATGATCAAATCTGTGCTTTAGGAAAATTACTTTGACAATTAGTTATAGGATGTATTGGAGAGGCGAAAGAGTTTACAAATGAACTTCAGGGATGCTATCCATTTGTATGTTGTGCACTTTCTGTGAAATTGTGGAGTCCCACCAAACTTCATCCTGATAAATTTGTCAAGTGAGAATATATCTCAAATAAAATATTTCTAAGTATGAGCAAGAACTATAGACTTCTCTGTAATTTCAAGTAGTTATAAAATAAATTGCACCAGGACATTCAGATTGTTGGAGGATCTTGCCATGTCCTGCTTGGAATAAGACATCTGAGCACCCACCAGAATAAAGGAGGGTCATTCAAATAAAGACCCTAAGAAAGAATTACTTGAAGAGTGGGGGGGGGGGGCGAGCAGGAGTCGAGGTAGTCAGTGAGGAATATGATCACCTCGCTAGGCCAAAGCTTTTGTACTTTTTGTCTGTGCCCTTGAAGTGCTTCTAGTACAACATCAACTGAAAGTAATGTCTACAATGGGAGCCAAGATTCTGTAAGGAAAGGCAGATCCAAGACTCTGGAAGAAACCTAATAGAAATCTATACCTAAGAAGAACGTCTTGAAAACTCAAGAAGGACTTCAATGAGTCCTTTACTTGTTTTTGAAGTATGATTTCACTTTCCCTTTGAATATTTTATATCTTTTGTGAGAATGTGTCATAAACCTTTGGTGTGATTTTTTTATCAACTATACCACTATAATAAATACATGTTTGCAAAAGCTAATTAACATTGGTAACAACAGATATTAACCTTGAGATGGAATCACCTCTTTCTCAGAGCCTGGAACAAAAGAGTAGGTACAAATGAAGTTGATGAAGATGGTTGAAATATGGAGTAAAGTGACAACTAGGTGGTTAGAGCACCAGTCCTAGAGTCAGGAAGACCTAAGTTCAAATCCAGTCTCAGACACTTGATACTTACTAGCTGTGCAACCTTGAGCAAGTCATTTAATCTCTTTGTCCTGCCAAAAAAGAAAAGAAATATTGAGTATGGGAACTGAAATATATATATATATATGATATATGAACTCTACTTTTTATTAAGGTTTTTTTGAAAGGCAATGGGGTTAAGTGGCTTGCCCAAGGCCACGCAGTTAGGTAATTATTGAGTGTCTGAGGCCAGATTTGAACTCAGGTACTCCTGATTCCAGGGCAGGTGTTCTATCCACTGTGCCACCTAGTGACCCCTGAACTCTACTTTTTCAATAAAGAAGTGAAAGGCAGTTAATGGTACTGAAAACTGAAGAAACAATGAGAAGATTTGGAATTACTGCTTTAAAAGTTTTCTAGAGACTTACTCAGGGATGAATAAATTGCTTCCTCGATTGTATTAAGGAACCAGTTCAGATCAGATCACATTGATTTGTAAAGTATCCAGCTGACATAGTTTCATGAAATCCCCTGGAAGAATTTGACAGCTTGAGAATAACAATGAAATAAGTAGGTAATAGATATAATCTAGAGTTGAGGATTTGCAGAACCTGAAAGCCATGTTAGTCCAAGGAATTAAAATATAGTGAATATCTGAACTGGTCAACTAGTATGTTAAATCAGAAGACATTAGATTAAAGATCAAAGATGTTTTAAGTTTAATATCATGCATATGTCACAACTTTAGAGGATGGAAAATTAAAAATTTTGAACCCCATAGGTAAAATGTCAGTAAGATCTTTATGCCAATGTGAATTGCAGTTAGAACTTAGGAAGTAAGGTATTTGAAGAGTTATCAAAGGGAATATGGAAGACATCAAGGAAGGGGTTGGATAAAAGAAAAGACTTTGAGATATGTACTGGAATCTTGGAGAAAGGAAGCAGATGCACTAATAAAACCAATACAGTCAAAATTAGAAGAAAAGCAGAAAGCTGGGAAACAATCTTCACAACTAGGAATTCTGGTAAAAGTCTCATTTCTAAAATATATAGAGAAATCCATCAAATTTATAAGATTTCAAGTCATTCCCCAACTTATAAATGGTCAAAGGAAATGAATAGACAGTTTTCAAATGAAGAAATTAAAGCTATATATAATCAGATGAAAAATGCTCCAAATAATTATTGATTACAGTAATGTAAATTAAAACAGCTATGGGATGTCACCTCACCCCTATCAGATTGGCTAAGATGACAAAAAGGGAAAATGATGAATATTGGAGAGGTTGTGGGAGGATTAGGACATTGATGCATTGCTGGTGGAGTTGTGAATGAATCCAACCATTCTGCAGAACCATATGGAACTATGCCCAAAGAGCAATAAAAATGTTCATTCCCTTTGATGCAGTAATTCCAATTCTAGGTCTATATCCAAAAGAAATCATAAAAAAAAACAAGAAATATTACAAAATATTTATAGCAGCTCTTTTTGTAGTCACAAAGAATTGGAAATTGAGGGGATGCCCATTAATTAGGGAATGACTAAACAAGATATGGTACATGAATATGATGAAATACTATTGTTCTATAAGAAACCATAAATGGTTAGATTCTAGTATGGAATGAGTTACAGGATCTGATGCTGAGCGAAGGGAGTAGAAACAAGAGAACAATATACATATTAACAACAAAAATGTTGAGATGATCAACCCTGATGGTTGCAGCTCCTCTAAGTTGTTCAGAGAGCTAGGACAACCCTGTTAAACTGGCTATGGACAATGTAATCCCCATCCAGAGAAAGAAAAACAAAACCAAAAAACAACCCTTTAGAATCTGTTGAACACTTTATAAAAATTATCTCTTATGTATCTTTCCCTTAATCCTAATTCCTCATACTGAAAATGAGAAATCTGTAAACATGTTCATCAAAAATATGTATGTACAATGTTAACCTGACTGTTTGCTGTTGAGGGAAGGGGGAATGGGAAGGGAGGAAGGAAGGAATTTTTGTAACTTATAAATATACATATGCATAGTGTATGGCTACTTTTCACAAGGTGTGGAATCTCTGGATTGAATTGATGTTAACCCCTTAGGTGATTTCAAATGCTCTCTCTCATTTTCTACCCTTCCCACCCTCTGCAGAGGGAGGGGGGAGGGAGAAGGGAAATCTTCCTTTTTGGAACTTCAAAGTTCAAGTTTATGTCTCAAATGGAATGTAGGCTTTGCTACAAGGACAGACCCCTCCAAAAGTTATTTTAGAAATCAAGAGACCCCCAATGCCTTCTTCCTGGTTTGGGAGGAGAGGGGGTTGAGCAATGACTATGTATTTTAGCAAGTTATTGATTGTGAAATTTGGATTTTGTCTTACAAATGAAGTCTGTGCCAATGACTTATATTTCTGTTTATATTTATATTTAGTTATGTGTGTATGTGTGTATTTGAACATCTATACAGCATGTTATATCTCTCTACTGGTCTAGAAACGTGGAAGAATATTTCTATATTCTGAGATTTGGTACTGACCAAGGATATCAATCTCAGCTTGGTAAATATGATACAAGATATTTGTTTTCTGTGTATGTGTTAGTATCTAAACTCCTGTTTGTGTGTGTGTGTGTGTGTGTGTGTGTGTAATTCAGATCTGAAATAGTTAGGTAAAGTTAAATGTTACTCCTTTTAGTTTGGATTTTGAATTTGATTTTTTTTAAAGTTTTTTTGTTGCCAAAAGAAAAGCTTTGTAATATTTGTCTGTTTGTAAGTTGGGGATAAAATGAATTTCAAGGAATTTGGGGATGTTGGTTTTGTTAAATTAACATTTATGTTTACTATTTTTGAACTTTTGCTTACAACTTGTGTAGCAGTCATTATGTAATTTTTTTTCAAAAACAAGAAGGGGGATATGGGAACCGTTGTATATGGGAGTATTATGCAGTATCTTCACCTGGTGTCCTTGAACACCAGAGTTTTACCTTACTAAGTGCCTCAGGGTGTGGGAGTAGATTACAGACTGGAAAGGTATTTAGACACTGGTGTTTTGGTGAACAAACAGAGCACTTGGAGAAGTTGGAGATCTTGTAGGAGAAACTTGTCTCCTTTGTAATTCTTGTCTCCCAACACTCACCTGGGGAAGATTGAAAGAGTCCAGAAGTGGGACTCAACATAGGAGTCTAGAAAAGGGACTCAACAATTATTGATTAGAAAAATGTAAATTAAAGGAACTATGAGGTATCATCTCATACTTATCAGATTAGCTAAGATGACAAAAAAGGAAAATGATGAACGTTAGAGATGTTGTGGGAGGATTCGGACATTAATGCAATGCTGGTGTTGTGAACTGAACCAACCATTCTGGAGAGCAATATAGATCTATGCCCAAAGAACAGTAAAATTGTTCATATCCTTTGACCTAGCAATTCCAGTTCTAGGCCTATATACAGAAGAAGTCATAAAAAAATGAGAAAAGCCTACCATGTTCCAAATGTTCATAGCAGCTCTTTTTGTAGTATAAAAGAATTGGTAATTGAGGGGATAGCCATCAATTGGGGAATAGTTAAATGAATATTATAGAATATTATTGTTCTATAAGAAATCATATGTGGTCAGAATTTAGAAAAGCATGGAATGAATTGCAGAATCTGATGCTGAGCAAAGGAAGCAGAACCAAGAGAACAATATACACAATAACAACATTGTGAGATGATCAACCCTGATGGATGTAGCTCCTCTCAGCAGTTCAGAGAGCTAGGACAACCCTATTAGATAGACAGGCTATTAACAATACTATCACAATCCAGGGGAAGACAAACAAAACAAAACAAAAAACCTCAGAATCTGATGAACACCATATTCACTTTTTTTAAAAATATCTCTTATGCATTTCTTTCCTTTAATCCTAATTCCTCATACTGAAAAATGACTAATTTGTAAACATTTAATACAAATGTATATGTACAATATTAACCTGACTGTCGCCACTGAAAGGAAGAGGGTGGGAAGGGAGAATGGAAGAAAATTTTGTAATTTAAAAATATAAGTATGAATATGAATGAATGTTGAAAAACTTCCATAACATTTGTTTGATAAAAATTAAATATCCATAAAAAAGAGAGAGCAAGCAGAATGACATGTAATTTAGTAAATGATCACCAGAATGTGATTGGCATCAAATAATAAGTAAGACTGATCCATAAAGAAAATCCTGTAGCACATATGACCATAGATTTAGAGTTGAAAGTTTCTCTGCGGCTATCTAGCTCAACCTTTTCATTCTAAAAATGAGGGAACTGAGCTACAAGGAGGTTAAATGAGAATTCAGTAGTTATGTAGATAAAAAGTTTCAGAAGTATTAAAACCCTATTCTTTCACTTGAGGAGCCATTATATTTCCATTAAAATAATGTTTTATATTTGATTCTGCAAGTCATAAATATTCAGTGGATTTTATTGATTAAGGGGCTACTCTTAGGCTTTAGAAAGATCATTTCTACTGCTGAAGAGAAGACAGACTGGAGTGAAGAGAAACATGTGGCAAAGAGACAAGACCAGCAAGCAGGTAATTGTAATAGGCTTGGTGTGAGATGATAAGGTTCTCCACTTGCATCATGATGGCAATGTCAGAGAAGACCAGGGGGTATATATGAAAGATGTTGCAAAGGTAGAAACAACAGTACTTGGCAACTGATTGAATACAGGAGATAAGGGAAAGGTGTCAAGACTTCCAACTAGACAGAACACTAGGGAAACTGGATTAGGAAGAGATTGAAGATTAGTAAGAAATTGGGATAATAGAGGTTCCAATCTTCTGAAGAAGATGAAATAGAATGGGATCACTTGTTCACATAGACAGATTTGACTTGAGAAGGGCCTTGTTTTCATACAAAACAGAGTGAAAGAAGAGATAGTTGTGGAAAGTACTTAGATGATGTGAAAGGAGGAGGGAGGGAGAAAAGAAAACAGTTGAGAATGGCATTCTTTTTTTTCCAGTCTTTCTTGAAGGTGACAATTTACAAGAGGAACAAGTTGACACATAGTAGATTTTAAGAGGGATGGAAGGCCTGGAAGTGTCATTTTAATTGGCAGGAGAGTGAACTGATTAGAGAGGTATAAGAATTTCCTTATCCCAGTGAGTCTCAATTGAGATTATGTAACACAAATTTATAGTGGATTCAATCAGTACAGTTTCATGATTTTCTCCAGCTTTGTTAAGTAAATGAAATGGCAGGGCAGTGGTGGATAAGTGTGACAATCATGGAAAGAGAATTAATAAAACATTTTTAATGTAAAGGAAACACAACCAGGCAAGCCAGTTTAGACTTTATTTAAGTACACATCAGTTGTGTGCAAGTTTTTCTTATATAAAATTTTGGTCCTTTTTGTATATTCAAATGTTTACATTTGTTGTTGATTGTTAAGTTGAACAACAGACTTTATTTTTTAAAAGAGGTATCAGAAATTGTGTGTGTATGTGTGTGTGTGTGTGTGTGTGTGTGTGTGTTTGTGTTTGTGCAGGGGTGGGGAGGGTTTACTTGGGCAGATGGTGACTTTGAACCATAGGGATTAGAGAAATAGGCAGTAGACATTTGCTGGGTATTGGATAGGAGAATTACCAGTCAATTGGCATACTTAGCTGATATGAAGAGAGGATGAAAAGATCAATGGCAATGGCAGACAGTATAGACCTTGGGTGTAGCACAACTCTAATACCAGGCCAGGTGCTTCACAGAGAAATGGAGTTCTCCTATGAAGATTTTGGGATGCTTTAACAATGTTATCTATACTAAATCTGTTTTCTCAAGATATCAATTCTATAAGGAAATAAAATTTGGAAGTGAATCAAACTGTCTATTCAGTGTCACAAAAATAAAAAAATACAGTAACAAAATAACAAAAATGTTACATTGATGGTAAAGTTGAGCCTGAACTCACTGTTATAAAAACAATGATATTCGGCTTCAAATACATAATGATATATCTCTTCATGCCTAATTGTAGTCATCTCTAAGACAGTGGGAAGAGGATAGGAGACAAGTAAAAAATAAAATAAATTTACATGATAACTTTGTTGTATATATTTAAAAGGAATAGCAAGTTTGGAAGCAATATTGGAAGCAATAGATAGTAGAATTACACTTTCTTTTGCAATCATTTTTTATTGTTCTGTGTTATGAATATGCTTGCTTTGTCACCTGAATTGAAAATAAAATATTTTTAAATAATAAACACATACCCACATGCATACATATATATACACACACACAAAATATGGAATTCAGTTTAACTAGATTGTGTTCAGAAATAACTACATGTAAATATGAGTAGATCTCTAGCCAACAGTGAAGTGACACAGCTAAATCTTAAATAGTGATAACCTCCAATGAACTGAAAAATCAAAGTGACATGCCTTCAAGTTATTAGGAGTTGGAGGAAGGGTTTGATCTCAGGTCTTCCTGCCTAAGGACCTGACAAACTCATCTCTACATCAACTACCTCTCACCAAACAAATCATAACATGTAGAAAAAGTCTAATATTCAGTTCAATACACATTTATTATGTGCCTCCTCATTGTTCTTGCTGCATCAGTAATAGATGTTCAAATACTTGATGGAAAAATAGAGATTTGACAATCTGAGGTTTGTAGAAATGACCACAATATGGGAAATCTGAAAACCCAAGGAACAAAATGAAAGCTTAGCTCCTCTTTTCCTCCTCTCTAAACCTCTTCTTGTTGCTCTTCTCCCTTTCTAGGAAAGAAAAATGTCAAGTTATTAATTTTCAAAAGAATATTATTTCTTCCACATTCATCTTATTGTACATGCTAAATCAAGATAGAGAGATTAAATAATTTTCTGCATGACTTGCCATACTGACAAAAGTTTAGTTTTACTGGCAGTATCTTCTGCATGTGAAGCTCAATATTTCTGTCAAAACACATACCTAAGCCTGGAAATCAAAGGAACATATCCATTCAATGAAAGTACAGGTCATTGGAGAATCGAACTGTATGCAAAAAGATATCAGAATCAAGAAGCTTAATAGAAGTAAATAATACATTCTTCTATAGAAAACCCAAACCCAAACAATTAGATCTTGTCTGTTGGAATAATTTTATAAGGTACTCTACTTTTGAAAACTGAATTTTGACTTTTTTTTCTAAATCAAATGCCTCAATATAATTTTCTCTTTAGATACCTATTCTTCCAATATAGTGTACCTTTGCAATGCAAATTCTACAAATACAAAGGAAAATTTATTTGATATAAAAAAATCACATAACTGCGATCTTGAGATTTTAGGGTTTAAGCTGTCCTGAATTTTTTTCCTATCTGAAAAACAAAAGCACTCTAATAAAACTTTCATATCATATCTAAAAGAATTAGGTCTCTTGAATTAGAGAACTAAATAACACAATTACATATTAAAATAGCCATTTGAAAAGCTTCCTTTGGCTTACATTATAATTCATTTTATTAATCACACTTGCATAAAAGTCAAACAATTATGCAAATTGTTTCAAACTTGCTAATGTGATCATTTGATGCCAGATTAAATAAACTTTTTTCCCTGTTTGCTATTCAGGACATTGTGAATAACATGACTATTGTTTAAAGAAGGAGTTATAAAAATAAAATTCTAATCATTATTCAAAAGACTAGCTGAAAGAACAGAAAGTACATAATGAAATATCTTACAGTTAGGAGAAAATTTGTATACATATTAATGGATTTTTTTGCATTCAAAAAAATATTTTTCTTTTCCCCATATCACCCATATATCTTCAAGCAATAGTTTACTGGATTTCATACATAATGAACCTTGGAAATAGAGGGTAAAGAGAAAGTTTCCATTCATTTTGTCAAGTTTTACTTCAATTCAATTAATAATTAAGAAATATAATGTCAGACACACAAACTATCATGAAATTGAAAGAAATCCAGCACTGAATAGGTAAAACTTTTATCAAAAAAAAATTAATAAAAGTACAACTCCTAGTACTTGGACTGTATTTTCTCAGGCTATTGTACACAGTTGCTATGGCAGCAATCAGAGCTTCAGGGAAAAACAGACAGGTGCATAAGGCAGGGGGTTATTTTCTTACTGGCAGGGCCAGAAGGTCTCAGGCAGAGGTGTTAAAGAAAACCTACCTTATTTCCCCAAGTATAAGATGCACCTTAATTTGGGGGCCTGAAATTTGAAAATAAAAAATATTACAATGTAGCTTTTTGGGGGGGGTTAGGTTTTTGCAAGGCAAATGGGGTTAAGTGGCTTGCCCAAGGCCACACAGTTAGGTAATTATTAAGTGTCTGAGACTGGATTTGAACCCAGGTACTCCTGACTCCAAGGCCGGTGCTTTATCCACTACCACTACACCACCTAGCCGCCCCCTTACAATGTAGCTTTTAGGCATCTTTTGAACAAGTCTGGTGACTGGACACATGCTTAGTTCATTCTGTTTCATGAACATGAAGCACTAATTATGTCCTCCTTTGAAATTAGTCACTTCTTTTTCATCAGCAATTCTTCTGGCCTCCTGCTGCAGAACCATCTTTGTGGACACAGAAATTCCATTTGCCCTTTGCTCTTCAATCCACTCTTTAAATTTAGCTGACTCACCTCTCATGGTCTTCCGTTATGGCGTTTTCAAGAGGGTTTCTTCTTCCTGTAGTCAGTCTCAGATTGTTTTCTTAATTAGAGGAGGACCAAACTAACATTCAGCAGCAGGATTTCCATTCAATTTTGCAAACTGCATCATTTTCAACTTGAATTCAGCACTATACAAAAATCTTTACTGAGCCATTTCTAGGCAGAAAGTGGCAAAACGTAACCTAATATACCAGTGACAAATACAAAATGAGTGCAAAGACAACAATGCAAAATACAAGTAAAAAATCTACAAGAACTTTATAAAATGCTCCCAGTTTTTAGACTCCAATTTTTTTGAAAAATGATATGTCTTATACATGGGGAAATATGGTATTCTTTAACCTCAATTCCCTTGCAGGAAGGAGTAATTTCTTTAGCTTATTCATTGTCTATCAGTTAGTCAAGTAAATCTTTCTTATTTAGTAGTGAAAACTGCCTTCTAATAGTGGGGAGAATCTAACAAAACTATAAAGTTTGCTTTTCACAAACTCTTTGGTATACTTCTAAAACTATGAGTTTCTTCCTTTCCAAGTTTGCAACAACCAAGGGGAAGAAGTGCTAGAGAACAAGGATTCTCCAGATGCTCGGGAGTCTGGTGACATTCTCAATTCAATATGGAAATGAAGGCACAAAATAAATACTGCTACTACCTTGACCCTCTTCAAGTATGGTAACCCTATTTGTTACCATATGTGTCTTCTAGTGCCTTCTGAAATAACAATTGATTTAGGGTTTGATTCAGATTACAGAATCCAAAGGAACTCACACAGTTGATGACATTTGTGGATAGATTGTAAAGGGTTATCTTTTAGAAATGGCTGGAGAAAGATTGTTTATCTTCACAAGAAAATATTTATGAATACAGAGGGAGTTACAGTACATGTCTACCTATCTCCCATTACTACAATATCAGGTCAAGTTTCTGGTGTTATTTAGGCCTGATCTAGAATACCCCACTACAGCACTATGACCTTTTAATTTTCTTCTATACCTCTACCCAAAAGAATTGCCCCTTTGTTTCCTTCCCCTTTTTCCCTCTCAAGTTTGTGAGAATTCACAAAACATTTCACTAATTCTAAGGTACTATTGATAGCCTAAAAAAAAAAAACCTCATTTTTGATACCAATGTTCTTACCACATGACTGAATTAGAGAATACCACAATCAGATTGTGTGGGATAAAAATCCACTTAAAAATATAGAGACTCCTCTGAGCAAAAAAAAATTAATTTTGACTTTTCTCTAGAAAAGGGCACACTCCAATTCTCAAAAAGGTAGTGAAGATCAAGGAGCTGCCCCAAATTGACAGTCAGGCAAGATTATATGGCCTTGCAAGATCCCCTCCTCCTCCCTATTGTTCCTCTCTGTGGACATAAAATATTACCTCGCCATCCAGATGGTGAGAATAGCCTTCAGGATTATAACTATTTTAGTGAAGTAATGCAACTTGTCTTGGAACACAAGGTCTAGGAACGGTCTACTTAATCATCAAATAAGAGGAGTCTTATGAGCTTCTTTGGAATGCATGGTTTTTCTCATGGAGAAGTCTACTATCCGTCTTATCAAAAGTTAGGAGAGTGAGCCACCTGTTTGGAATACAAGGGACTTTCTTCTAGAAATAGTTTAAGAATAATAGTTTGTTCTTTCTTCAATATTTCTTAACCCTGAGAGGACTTCACTAGGAATATTAACCCTGAAATGGTTTTATTTGGAAATTCTACTCAAGATGAATACCAATTGTAGGCAACCCAATGGAAAGAAGCAAATCAAATAAAAATTATTCACAATATAGTAGCAATGATTACTTCTGAGTGAGAAAGGACATAAAAAGATCATAGAATCAGAATATGAGATAACTGAGACACTAGAATTTATCTAATTCAAATCCTCATTTTATAGTTGAGCCCCAGGGAGCATATATGATTTTCCTCAAGTCATACATAGTTATCAAAGGTAGGATCAAACTTTGGTCTTTTAATGCAAATCCAGTCCTTTTTTCTATAGAATCTTAGGGATATGTGTGATCAGAAAGAAAAGTGAACTCTTTTCCTTAGTGAGAGAAACACAGATGTTTGAAGAATGACATTGATTAGCTGGAGAGTATCCAAAGCATGTTGATAACAAAGAAGGGTTTTTCAGATGATATATCAGGATCTTTTGAAGAAATTAGCTATGTTTAAACTAATTAAACTTAATTTAATAAATTTCTTATTAAATAAAGGTGGAGGATGGAAAGACGATAGGGTGATAGCAACTGTAGGTTTTTAAAGGACTATGGAAAATGGATTAAATTTATTCTGTTTCTAAACAGGGAGCAAAAGGTTTAAACCTGAATGAGAAATTTAAGATTAATGTCAAGGACAAAAAAAACAACTTCCTAACAATTTGATTTGTTCAGTAGTGGAATGGTTTACCTTGAGAGGTGCTAGGTAAACATTCAAAATCCTAGTTCATTCAACAAATGTATCAGACCAGTTGTACAATGAAGTCCCTTCCAACTCTCAAATTCTGTGACTGAACTAATCTCTACAAAATTAAAAACAAGAGGAAGGTCTCTATCATGTTAGGGCTGATGTCTTTTAGATGATTTTTTTAAGTCAAATAAGATTTATACAGGCTGAGGAAGAAGGAAAGACTTACAAATAGAGACTAATCTCATTTTTTGCTACTAAGCACCATTACATTTCCTGAGGCTCTCTGCTATCACTAGCATTAAAAGAGGGAATCAAGGACTTTATTGATCTCCTCAGCTTTAAAAATGATTGGAGAGGGCCAATTGATCTCTAAATTTCTTTAAAATTCTAAATATTCTGTGTTCCTAAGGGATTAAGGGCAGATAGGAAGGAGAACAACAATTTTTTTACAGCACCTTACAGATTACACTGCACATATTCAGACCCTCCAGGGCATGGGCAAAAACTTCTGGCAGATGAGGCCAGGGGGTGATAAAAATAGGCTGGACCTGGATGGAGAGAAGGAGTGGAACCTCCTTGATTTGGCTGAGGCTGTCAGGGCTGCTCCTTCACCTACCTTTGGCCAAGGAGGCTGCTGCCTTGCTGATGGGGCTGGCTGGGTCTACTGCAACTCCAGAAAAGGACCCCAAGTTTCAGGTGCCTAGACCCCATCAAGGCCAATTCCCTCTTTTTTTTCAGATGAGGAAACAATCTGTAGAGCCCCAGGGACTTTGACCATTCTGAACCTCAGTTTATTCTTTTGTAAAATGGGCAGCTGTGGGGGAGTAAAGTATGACAGTATATGTCTTCTGAGGGGCCTCCCAAGACCAGATCCATGGTCCTCAGACCTCAGGTCTGCTGACTCTTGAGCCCAGGCCTCCACCCACCCAGGCTATACAGGAAGGAGGCCCAATTAAATGGATTTCCAGCAGGTGGAGGGAAGGGGATCCTTTGGTCACCTCTGTATGACCTGGAAGCTAAGGTCTTCCCATCATCTGAACCTGAGGTCCAGCTATTACCAGTAAAGGCTCAATTGATCTTGTCAAGGTCAGTGCACTTGGGAGTCCAGAGAAATGTGAACCCAAGAGTCAGAAATGACCAGGACCTCAGATATTGACTCCCCATGCCTCCCTCTCAGCCAGAAAAAGGAAGGGCTTGGGATAGCCTAGGTAATGATGCACAAGCTATATAAGATTGTTCCCTGCTATAGGGTCAGGGGAAGGAAGGGAGGGTGGTAGAAAAATGTGGAACTCAAAAGCTTGCAAAAGGATGAATGTAGAAAACTAACTTTGCATACAATTGGGAAAAATATTTTTTAAGTTAATAAAAAGAAAAATAATAACAGTAATGGCCAGTAGTTATGCAGCCCTTGCTTTTTCCAGAAAGGTCTTTTTGAGCTATTACTCATCAAAACACTCAGGTCTGTGATGATAGAAGACCTGACCAGCTTGAACACTTACCCTTAAACCTTGGTGGACTCCAAAACAAGCTTCACAGAATTTATGCACGTGGTTAAAGAAAAGTGATTTATGTCCGACACTGAGTGGGTGACCAGGAAAAGGCACAAGCACTTGGTATTAGAGCTGAAGCATCAAATTTACCTGAATGAGTTTAAAATACAATTTGGAAAATATTTAACAAAATAAATAAAAATGCAACATTAAAGAAAAAAATCTATGCTTCTTCTGTGTATGATAATTCCAATCCTTTTTGATCACCAAGATAAAGGCAATAAAGGCTTAATCTGATCCTGAAATGAATATTGGATACAAAGAAAGGCAACAAGGACATTTGGTGATAATAAAAAAGTGACTGTGTAAAAAAAGTTTGTTCTGAAACCCTTGACTTTTAGGAGTCTCATGGGAAGACAATTGGGTTAATGCCTAAGTTAAAATCTCTTGTCCTAATGTCTATCTGTTTCCTTGTTTTATTTAATTCTCCCTTTTACACAGGGAAAAGCAAGAACAACTTTCTTTTGAACTTTAAAATTGCTCATAATTTCACACTGAGGATATTTACACCAGAAACAACAAAAAAATTACATAATCATTTTGAGAAGTAATACAAATACATCTAGCAAATTCAAATTAAATTGCTCATGCAAATAATACTAGAAATAGTAGAAATTCTAGAAATAATACTTTAGTGAATTCATGATCTCTTTAATAGATATTTCCCTCAAAATTGCAGATTGTTTCCAATCAGATGACAACACTCGTCTTGATTCTACAAGAACTAACATTTATATAACATTTACTTTGTGCCAGGAACTAAGCTAAGTGATTTATAAAAATATTATCTCATTTGATTCTCACAACAACCCTACAAAGTAGGTACTATTATTTCTCCATTTTAAAAATGAAGAAACTGAGGTAAATAGTAGTTATATTACCCAAGTCTCATACAGTAAGCATTTAAAGTCAGATTTGTTCTCTGGTCTTCCGGACCCCAAGTCCAATGCTCTGTTTACTTACATTTATTCCCTTGTCTCCATACACAAAATCACTACTAATTCAAGACCATGTCCCTTACTTTAACTTTAACATCCTCCATCATCTCTTACTTTACTAGAACATCCTAATTGTTCTCTCCTTCAAGCTCTCCCTTCTCTAATACAGCCTTCACATTATAGCCAAATTGATATTCCTAAAGCACAAATCTGATCATGTCATGATCCCGGATCTAGAAGCTTCATTTTTGTCCTCAGGAAAAATACAAAATCCTCCATTTGATTTTAAAATCCCTTCACAGTATAGGCACAGTTTATTTTCCCAGATACAATAGACCTTATTCTTCTTTGTGTACTCTCTGTGTTCAATCCAAGATCTGGCTTTCTTGCTATTCTTGACTTAAGCTTCCATCTCCTAAAGCCCAAGATAATACCTTTGTGTTAATATCTTAAAATCAACAAGTAGAAAAAAGTTGTCTTTGTTGTTGTATACATCCAGGGATGATGCATGAGAGACACCTTTTTTATGTGAATTGGATTCACTATTGGAGTGGATGCTTTAAGAATGAGTTATCTTTTGCCGATACAAATTCTTGTTTAGAATCAGGAAGAAATTAGATTATTTTACCTATTTTTAGTTGGTTTAGTTATTGTACAAATATATTCTGCTATAGAATAAAAGGCTGATTCATTAAAGATATACTTTGTATATCTCAAGGAGTGAATAAGGAGGCACAGGACATTCAATGTGCTATGCTATTTAAATAAATAAAATTCTATTAGGCAATAAAGAACAGGTTACTGATATGGATATTGCTTCTGCTTCATTTAACTGTATATTAGACAATTTATATGTTAGTGCTAAGAGCAAAATCAGTGCCAAATTAGGAGATAGAATCAAAATGAGAAAATATGGTTTGCAATTAAAAATAACTCTCATATTACTAATTAAAAGAAGCCATATGTGCAAAAAATGGAAATGCATAAAAGAACAATCATCAAAATATATTGTTACTATTTCTTGTAGAAGTTTATCAAAGTAAATCAATTATCACAGCAAGCTGTCCATAAGAGTCCAGAAGAAACTACCTTATCTTTCCCTTGAAAAGGGAAGATAGATGGTAATCAACAAACACATTTTAGAATCCGTATTTAATTACAAAATCTTACAGATCATAAGGATGAAAGCTAATCAGTAGTATCACTTTAGAAAATGGCACAATGTAAGATAGTTTATAGAAAACCTGATATAGGAATCATTTGAACCAGACTATGCTGAAAACTTTTAAGTGAGAAACTGTCTAAAAGCATCAGACATGAAAAAAAATCTAAAAACATATTTTTAACAAATTATTTTCTCTAACAATTACTATAGAATCACCACATTTGGTTTTTAACCATTTTAATCTGTTGCTCCACAGGAAAGTACAAATGGTAATAAAGAAAAGAAAGTTGAAAAAAAGCACCAACATCAGATCAAAGATTCAGAAAAAGTTTTGTGTTGGATATGGTATAGTTTTGAGGGTACTGAAGGATTCCTATTCAAGATAGCTGAAAGAGAAAAATGCTAAATGCTATATATTTTTAAAATCATAGATATTACTACTATTACTACTACAAATATAAAGGGGCATTTGAGAGGATATCAAAACTCCAACTTTTATGATTATTTTTCCTTTTGAATACATATACCATGCATGCATACAAAAATGTGTATATATATATACATATATGTATATATATATATGTATATATATATATATATACATATATGTATATATATATATGGGTGTATATGTATATACATATACTTACATTGAGACTCGTTATCGCAGTCATGCCCAGAATAGAAGTTCAGTGATCACTTACTGGTTTGATCACAACACTGATTATCAGAGAAGTTTAAAGTTTTTCCATTTATTATGACCTTGACTGGTTAATCCCTCCTTAGGAACTTCACAGCTCTGTACTTTCAGAAGTTCATCATATTTGTACTGAACTTTGAATCACCTTTAACCAGACTGAAGATAGACTCCCAAAGCCAAGACATTCAACAACTTCAGTCTCTTAAGCATCAGTGGCCACATGCAACTCCACTTGTCAGACATACAAAAGCTTTATTAAAATAATTAAGGAAGGGAGGGCAGTACTTGGGGCAACTTTAAGCATGAACCATCTTTGACTCATTGTCATTCCTGCTTATTATCTTTGGTGATATATTCTAAACATTTGGCTAGAAAAGTTAATTCCCACTTGTGTCTTATACTTTCAGGCATCAATGTTCTAGTCATCAATTTCAGTTGTATTCTTTCTTAAAACAAGGGTAACATTATTGTTGCATCATTTCTCAATCTCAGGGATTTCTCAGCCTCAGTGCTAATGTCTTTCTATGACCCATTTGACCAACATAAAGACAGTACACTTATATGAGCCCTTTTACTTCGTGAACTTCTCAGTCTGTCACTTAAGCAAACAGTAGTTCTACAGCATATTCATGGATAAAAGTAGCTCTTTTTTAACTTGAGAAGTAGAATCCAAGGAACCTCAGCTGATTTTTCTCTGGCCCTTCTGATCACAAGGAAATTATAACAGTTTCAGTCCCTTCACTTTCCCTATTTGTCAGAACTGAATAGGAAAACATGAAGGTCACAAGTACAAGATTGGTATTGTGAACTTTTTCTTTAATATGTTTTGACATTTGATTTATCTAAATTTAAAATAAGCAGAAAGCTTTGAGAGTTTTTTATTTTTAAAATGTTCACTTAACTATGGTGAAGGATTAGTTGGCATATCTCTTATTTTATTTAATTTATGTAATTAAGGATCTTCCTAGTGTAAACAATTCATATAGTTGAAATTTTAGTGGATTGATCTTCTTTATCCCTTCCATCAATTTCAATGGAATTAAAGATGTGTATTAATAAATATGGAGCAATAAATGTAGAATTCACCAATAATAACTACAGGCAATATCTGAAGTCATGATTAGATGAAAATCCTTGAGACTGGGTTTGGAGGAACATCTAAGTGGGCTCAGGATTGAATGATGAAGAACAGCCTCCAGTGAAGTATTGGCAACAAAGAAAATTCACCATGCTCTTGCAGGGAAGAAGAGGAAAATCAAGACAGGATTTGCTTGAGCATGGACAAGAATGAATCCCTAATTCTTTCAAGAGAGCTATATTCATATATTTGCAAAAGCTGCCACATGGAATGAGGGAATAGGTTTATTTTGCTTAGCTTCTGAGGAAAGAGTTAAGATTAAGGGGTAGAAATTGTGTCTCATTTAAACTTCATTTAGAGACAAATAGGTGGTGTAGTGAAGGGAATATTATTAGATGGAGTCAGGAAGATATGTTCATATCCCATTTTAGGCATTTTATTAGTTTTGTGACCTGCTTTAAACCATCTTCATCTCTATTTCCTCATTTGTCAAATAAATAATAGCACCTTCCTCTCTGCATTGTTGTAGGGATCAAATTAGTTAACATATGCACAGTGCTTTACAAATCTTAAAGTATTATATAAATGTCAACCATAAGGAACAACTTCCTAATAGAAAAAGGCCTGTAAATCATAAATCCCAGCAAGAAAGATTTTCCAGTAATTTCTGCATACAGGATTATAGATTATGGGCTAAGAAATAATATGAAAAAAATCAAAATTATGACAGTTTATGAACTAGAATAAGTAATGGCAGAATCTCTCTTAAGGACTATTCAATGGAATAAACAGATTTAGAAGATTGTAGGTACCTTTCACTGAATGCCTTTAAGCAAAAGTTGAAGGACTATATATCAGATATATTTGTAGAGAAAATTTTTGTTAAGGTATGGATATGAGATGCCCTCTGAGTTCACTTCTAGTTCAGGCTTTGTAAGTCTATGATTCTGTACATGCCAAGTAGGGGAGGTTGATCAGTATGTTAGAAGCATACTGAGAAAACTGTAAAATAGTATGACAGAAACTGATACTTGCTCTTTCTTCTTGAAGAAGATCAAGATACCAGGGAGGTGATGCCATGACAAGCACATGAATTGGATTTGAGTGAGGGGGTGCTGTGCTAAGTCACCAGTCTCACTTTCTCCTCCAGAGACATCTGGGTCCAGTGACCAAATATGAATTAGAAGGACTGGAGATGGTCCTGTATGAGGCAATCAGGGTTAAATAATTTGCCCAAGGTCATACAGTTAGTAAGTGTTAAGTGTCTGAGGCTAGATTGAACTCAGGTCCTCATGGTTCCAGGACTATGTATTGCACCACATAATTATCTCTGTGTAGAAATTAGATGTAAACCAACCAACATCTCACACCATGTAAGATAAGGTCAAAATGGGTACATGATTTAGACATAAAACTTGATACCATAAGCAAATTAGGAGTCCAAGGAACTTTTTAGCATTTATGATCAAGCAGGAGAGAGTGAACATTATGAAAGAAAAATGTAAATTTTGCTTATATGAAATTAAAAAGTTTTTGCAAAAACAAAGCCAACATAACCAACATTAGAAGGAAAGCAGAGGGGGAGGAGCCAAGATGGAGACAGGAAACCAATTCTTAGGTGCTCTTTCTCCGATGTTTCCAAACTTATAAAGTAAGGACTCTAACTAAATTTTCTAGAGACAAAATCCACAGAGGGACGCAGTGAGGCAGTTCTCCGACCCAAGGTAAGCTAGAAAAGAGTGGAATGGCTCAGCTCCACGGGATCAGATGGGTGGCTCACCAGAGCGAAGGAACTTTAGCCTCACAGAGGCAGACCCAGGGAGCTGAGAGCTGGCTCACAGCAGCAGGGGCAGTTTCCTGACCTACACTTGGGGAGCACTGAGCACAGCTTAGGGGATCAGTGGGAGGCCCTTTGCCAGAGTGAGCACGTGAAGCCCAGCCCTCAGGTCACAGAGCGAGCAGCCTGACCACAGCAGCCCAGATCCAGGAATCAGAAGCAGAAGCCAGTAAGCCAGAGCCTGCAGGGCATGAGTGCTGAGCCTAGGGAGGGAAATGGAGAGAGATTGCCAAGCTCTGTCCTCTGTCCCTGACACAGGACTCTAGGGTTCTGATCACATTCAGATCCTGACCACAGTCTAGGCCACCCATAGAACAGCAACCTCCCCCCACCCTGGCCCCATGGCAGAGGGGTGCACTTATGGTCATTCACAGACCCTGGGGAAGACAAAGCCTCACACACTCAAAAGCTCAGGAAGCACAACAAAACCAGACACAGGCTGGATAAATGAGTAAACAGAGAAAAAAGAGGAGCACCATTGAGAAATATTTTGCCTGTGATACCAAGAAGGATCAAAACACTCAATCTGAAGATGAGAAAGTCCAAGCTCCTGCATCTAAAGACTGCAAGAAAAACAGAAATTGGGCTCAGGCTATGACAGAGCTCAAAAATAACTTTGAAAATCAAGTAAGGAAGATAGAAGAAAAATTGGGAAAAGAAATGAGAGAGATGCAGGAAAAACATGAAAATGAAGTCAGCATTTTGGTCAAGGAGATCAAAAAAAATGCTGAAGAAAATAACATGCTAAAAACCCGTATAAGTCAAATGGATAAAACAGTTCAAAAAGTTACTGAGGAGAAGAATGATTTAAAATGTCAAATTGGCCAGATGGAAAAAGAGATAAGAAAGCTCTCTGAGGAAAACAAATCCTTCAGACAAAGAATGGAATGGAGGGAGGTTGCTGATTTTACAAGAAATCAGGGCACAATACTTCAAAACCAAAAGAATGAAAAATTAGAAGAAAATGTGAAACATCTCATTGAAAAAACAACTGATATGGAAAACAGATTTAGGAAAGATAATTTAAAAATTATTGGAATACCTGAAAGTCATGATCAGGAAAAGAGCCTTGACATCATTATTTTTTAAGTTTTTACAAGGCAATGGGGTTACGTGGCTTGCCCAAGGCCACACAGCTAGGTAAATATTAAGTGTCTGAGGCTGAATTTGAACTCAGGTACTTCTGACTCCAGGGCCAGTGCTCTATCCACTGTGCCACCTAGCTGCCCCCTTGACATCATTTTCAAAGAATTACTACAGGAAAATTGCCCTGATATCCTAGAAGCAGAGGGCAAAATAGAAATTGAGAGAGTCCACTGAGCTCCCCAAGAAAGAGATCCAAAAAAAACAATGCCCAGGAATATTATAGCCAAGTTCCAGAATTCCCAGGTCAAAGAGAAAATATTACAAGCAGCCAGAAGGACACAGTTCAAATATCGTGGAGCTGCAGTCAGGATCACACAGGACTTAGCAGCAACTACATTAAAAGCTTGTAGGGCTTGGAATATAATATTCCAGAAGGCAAAAAGAGCTTAGAATGCAAACAAGAATCAACTAGCCAGCAAAACTGAATGTCCTCTTCCAGGGAAAAAGATGGACTTTGAATGAACCAGGGGAATTTCAAATGTTCCTGTTGGAATGGCCAGAGTTGAACAGAAGGTATGATCTTCAAATACAGAACTCAGGTGAAGCATAGAGAGTGGAGGAGGAGGGGAAAATATGAGGGACTTAATGATGATGAACTACATGTATAGAGAAATGGTACTTATAATACTCATATGAACTTTCTCATTTAATAGAAGCACAGGAGAGAACTGAGTTTGAAGATATGTGGTATAAAAATGGAGTCAATAGATAAAAGGGAAATGTAATGGACAAAGAAAAAGAAAAGGTGGAATAGGCTAAGATATTTCATATAATAATATTTTTCTTTATTACAATGAGCTATTGCAATGATATGGAAGGGGGAAGGTGAGGGGGAATGAGGGGATCTTCACTCTCATCAGAGGTGGCTAGGAGAAGAAACAGCATATATACTCAATGGGGTATGGACATCTGGACTAAGAAGAAGAGAAGGGGGATGGGGGAAGGGGGAAGATGTGAGTGATGGAGGAAAGGATGGACCATGGGGAGAGGGGTCAGATATAACACATTTTCTTTTTTACTTCTTGCAAGAGACTGGGATTGGATGGCCTGTCCAGGACCATAGGGCCCAGTGGCTGCTGGGCCTAAGGGGTGGTATGTGGGCTCCAGGCCTCTTTGCCCCAGGGCCAAGGATCTGTCTGCTGTGCCACTCAGCCACCCTGCAGCAGAGACAGAGTGAAAGGAGAGAGAAAGTATAGTGCATGGCAGTGGAGAAGTATGAATGGAGGGAGTTGAGATCAGCAAAGGCAGTGGTGGAAAAATATGGAAGTAACTTTTGTGATGGGCTTATCATAAAGAATGTGATCCACCCATGACAGAGCGTGTGGTGTTGAAACACAGACTGAAACACATTTTTTATAGTTATTATTATTATTATTATTGGGGGGGGAGGTTGCAGGGCAAATGGGGCTGAGTAGCCTGCCTGGGGACGCACAGCTGGGTGATTGTTGGGTGTCTGATGCCAAATTTGGACCTAGGTGTTCCTGGTTCAAGGACCAGTGCTCTGTCTGCCACCCAGCTGCCCCTACTATTATTATCATTATTATTATTATTATTTTATTTTATTTGGGGTCTTTTTTTTTGGTTTTTGCAGGGCAATGGGGTTGGGGTGGCTTGCATGGGGTCACACAGCTGGGTGATTGTTGGGTGTATGGGGCTGGATTTGGGCTCGGGTGCTCCTGGCTCCAGGGCCAGTGCTCCATCCACTGCAACACTTGGCCATACCTACAATTATTATTATTTTTTTAATTTTAATTTTAATTTTTTCTTACCTCTTTACTTTATCGCTCATGCAGGTCTATATTTTTTGGGGGGAGGGGTATTATGTCTACTCTTACAGAAGAATATTTTAGTAATGTATAAAAAATTATTTGTACAAAATAACAATAAATAAATAAATACATGGGAAAAAATTCTCCAAATTGAAAAAAATGAAAAAAGAAATGAAAAAGAAAAGTGAAGGAAAGCAGAAATCTCGGAAACAATTTTTACAACCAGTATTTATGATAAAGTCCTCATGTCTAAAATATATAGAGAAGTAAGTCAGATTTATAAGCACACAAGTAATTCCCCAGTTAATAAAGATCAAATATGGATAATTATTCAGATGAAGAAATTAAAATTATCTGTAGTCATATTAAAAACCACTATTAATTAGAAAAAATACAAATTAATGTAACTCTGAAGTATCACCTCATATCTATCAAAATGGTTAATATGACAGAAAAGAAAAATGTTAAATGTTTGAAAAGATGTGGGAAAATAAGGACAATAATGAATTGTTGGTGGATTTGTGAATCGATCCAATCATTCTGGAGAACATGCAAAGAGCAATCAAACTGCGTATATCTTTTGATTCAACAATGCCTCTATTAAGTCTATAGCACAAAGAGATCAAAAAAAGAAGAAAAGAGTCTCCCTGAGCAGTTATTTTTGCATTGGCAAAGAATTACAAATTAAGGGAATGTCTGTAAATTGGCATATGATTGAACAAGTTGTGATATATGAATATAGTGGAATGGTATTGTGTTATAAGAATGATAAACAAATGAATTTCAGAAAAACCTGGATTTATATGAATTGATGCTGAATGAAGTGAGCAGAAGGAAGATAATATTATACATAGTTACAATACTGTGAGATGATAACTATGATTGACTTCACTCTTTCTCAGCAATAGAATGATCCAAAACTGAAAAAAACCCAGATAAAAAATGCTATCCATATCCAGAGAAAGAAATTTTGAGTCCAAATGCAGATCAAAGCATATTATTTTTACTTTTTTATTGTTCTTTGTGATTTTTGCTCTTTTGTTCTGCTTCTTTCACAACATGACTAATGTGGAATTGTGTTTCCACAATTGCAATTGTATAACCTATATCAGATTACTTGCCATCTTTGGGGAGGGAAGGGAAGGAAGGAAAAAAATGGAAATCAAAATCCTATAAAATGCATATTAAAAGCTATCTTTACACATAATTGGGAAAAAGAAAATACTATTTACAAAAATATTAGTAAAAATAAAAGTAAAAGAAGAATCAAGAAAGGGACCATATTGTCTTGGTGATTCACTGAAATTTAAAAATTGGATAATATATAACAATATCTGTTTTTATTTTTTAGTTAATAGCAAAATTGGTATATGTCAATTATTTGATAGAAAAATATTTTCAGTATTCTGACTTTATCAAGATTATACGTAATGCCAAATCTAATTAAGAAGCACATAAGAAAAATAATATTCAGAATGTCAAAATTTTAAGAATATACATTATTGTAGCTAAATGCTTCTGGGAGTTAAATATAAAATTATCTGAATTTTATTAAGAATCATGCTTGAATTTACAGCCTTCTTCACCACAAGTGGACTTTTTCCCCTCCAAATTGACAAGTATTTTGCTCAAGGATCAGACTTATCTCTGTCTTAAATACAAAAAAGTATAACATTCCCAAAAAACTTTTTCAAAAGTGGTGTGAGAATCAGCTGCAAATATGATTAGAAATGATCCTTAGATGTCAACTTCATTGAAAATAATCAGCTTAGACCACTGAAAAATGTGTTCTACTCTTGTGCCCTTCAAAGATCTGACAAGGTCAATAATGTCAAAGCTGCCAAGAAAAGATAGTATTCTTAACGGTATGTCATATTGGACTACTACTGAAAAAATATATGCATATGTAATATATTCTTATTAAAATAAATTCAAAATATTTTTGAAGATCCTTCTCATATCATAAAATACAAGAACCTTGTACTAGCTCAAATTATATTTAATTAAAATATCCATTAGTGAGATGAAGAAAACAATATTTTGAAGGGATAATTTTACATTTTCAATAGAATAAAAGTGTGTAATTTCTTTAATAGAGTTTGATTTTTAAAAAAGCATGTATTCTACTTTAACTTTACCTTCTCTGTGACTGAAAATAGATATGTAGCTCCTGCCTTTTAGTTTTCTCATTTTTGTCCTTAACAAACATCTTTCTTTCTTTTTTATCCTTAAAAAGTCAGTCTTAATTTTGAATCTTTCTCCTATAGAAAATCAGAGTATAACTTATGTTCACAACATAAGGACAAATTACAAAGGTAAATTCAGGTTAGGAAAAAGATTCCCTTTATCAATATGGTCAAATTAAATAGGAAAAAAGTTGATCAGACTGATTTGTTATAGCTTATCTCTAAATCATTTAGACTATAAATTGAAGAAAACATATCAATTTGCATTAGTGGAGGACAAGTTCTTGAATTGAACTTCTTTATGTTGATGAAATTATTGGTCTACTCAAAAAACTTCTAAAGCAACACCATAAAATATCTATATTTTACTCAATAATCTCCAAGATTTCTGTAAATGAATAATTCAGTCTTAGAATTATACTTTTCACTAGTGTTAATAGTAAGAATTGCTATCAATAGGTATTAAGTAGTATTACAAAGCTTAAGGAACACCAACCTTTTTACAGGCAATGTAGCAGGGTCAAGAATTCTGCAACCCTAATATTCTAGGGGTAAGTAGTAGCTAAATTCTAATTCTCCCTTGAAAGTTAGGGTTTGGGACCTCTCAATATTTCTCTGTCTCTATCTGTTTCTCTGTATCAATCTATCACTTTCTTTCACCTCTGTTTTCTGTCAGACTTCCCAAATTTTTCCAGAGATTCTTGTCCAAAAGAATCTCTCCCAAAATTTTGTGTCCTCAGTGAAGATCAATAAATGGGTGTGGATAATAAATGTTCTGGATACTTTCAGATATGGTTATTTTAGTATGTTTAGGTTTTGCTAAGATTTTTCATTAAAATGATTAAAAGATGGCCAAGATGGCAGAGAGAAGACAGGCACAGTTCTAAAGTCTCCTGATCTCTTCCCCATCTATCACATGAAACAAACCTCTTAAAAGAAATCCGACCCACAAAACCCAGAAAGAAAAGCCAGGAGAAAGAACATCTACCTCAGGATTTGTCTTCCACAGCAGCAGCTTCCGGCAGGTGAGTCTGGGCTCAGAGGGAGGATCAGCCCCGATGAGCCAGATTAACAGCTGAATTGGAACCCGGAGTCTGAGAGCCAGAGAGCCACACCTGCCGGATCAGCGGTGGGGCTGGATGAAAGGGGCTTAGGTCCACCGGCAAGCAGAGGCTCTAGTATTGGTGCTGTCCCCCTGGAGCTCTGGAACCAGGCTGGGGGAAGAGTTCTGGTGCAGGAGAGCTGCAGACACCATCCCTAGGCTCCTCCTCGGGTCTGAGAAACTCTGAGGGCACACCTCCATTGCACAGAGGCCTCTACCCAAACAAATGCAAACTACTTCTGCCTCAGGCCCAGGTGTGTGAGCAGAAGAACCAGCCCAGCTGAGGAATGACCTCAGGCCAGGGTAAAGCCCACTATTGATTGAAGGCAAAAGAATTCAATAGTTCCAACTCCTCCCTTCTGGCAAAGGGAGAAGGCCTTTCAACCAAGGTCACAGACACTCCAGAGAGGGCAACTAGCATGTCCTACTGGCCAGCCAGAGAAACTGCACTCAGTAAAGCCTTTAGCGATCCCAAGCCCAGGTGAACCAGCCCCCCGCCCAACTCAAGGTCTTAGCATAATGAACAAGGGTCAGCTTAAAGGTGGATCCATAGAAAAATTCCTGGAATGGAAAGACCCCAATTCAGAGAGACCTGGAACCTCTGAGGAGAATACAATCTGGTCTCCAGCACAGAAAGACTTCCTTGAAGAAATAAGGAAGGAGCTTAAAAATTTGGGAGAGACAATTAATACCTTGCAACAAGAAAACAAAACCTTAGAAAGTAAAATTGGACAAGGAAGGAAAATAAATCTCTCAGATGATCAATTGGACAATTACAAAATGAGAATAATTCTCTCAGATCCTCAAATGAGCAAATGCAAAAAGAAATTAATTCTCTCAAAACCTCAATTGTTCAAATGGAAAGCTCTTTCAAAAGTAGAATTGACCAATTGGAAAAGGAGTTGCAAATGGTTAATGAAGAAAACTCCTCCCCCAAAAAAATAATGGAGTCTACAGAAACTAATGACTCCACGAGACAGCAAGAGTGAGTTAAACAAAATCAAAAAAATAGAAAAAAGTAGAAGCAAATGTAAAATACCTCACCAACAAAACTACTGACCTTGAGAATAGATCGAGAAGGGGCAACCTGAAAATTATAGGACTTCCTGAAAACATTGAAGAGAAAAAAAGCCTGGACTTAATATTACAGGATCTAGTGATGGAAAACTGCCCTGATATCATGGAATCGGAGGGCAAAGTAGTTATTGAAAGAGTACATCGATCTCCACCAGAAAAAGATCTTAAAATGAAAACACCAAAGAATGTTATGGCCAAACTGCAGAACTATCAGATAAAAGAGAAAATCCTGCAAGCAGCCAGAAAGAAACAATTTAAATATCAAGGAGCCACAGTAAGGATCACACAGGACCTGGCTGCATCAACATTAAGGGATCAAAGAGCCTGGAATGAGATATTTCAAAGAACACGGGAGCTTAGAATGCAGCCAAGAATCTACTATCCTGCAAAGCTGAGCCTTCTCTTCCAGGGAAAAAGATGGACATTTAATGAAATGGAAGAATTCCAAAAAATTTCTGATGAAAAGACCAGAGCTAAACAGAAAATTTGGACATCAAACAGGAGGTTCAAGAGACACACAAAAAGGTAAAAAAAGGGGGGAGGGCGGTGGTAAAAGGAAAAAAATGCAATCCAGTAAGTTGAAACTGGCTATATCCCAGCATGGGGGTAAAAAAAAAAAAGAAGATTCTCATAAACTTTGAGAAATGTAACTCTAACAGAGAGAATACACCTAGCCAGAAATTATGGACATTCATGACCTATCCATGAGACTACTATCTAATGGGATGTAACTGGTTCCACTTGGGAGAAAGACTCTAATAACTCTCAGGAAATATGACTCTATTTGATAGAATATACAGAACTAGAAGGGACAGACACTCAGAATTTTCTATGATTTAGATAGAATGATCTAAAAAAAACACTACAGGAAAAAGACGGGAGGAGGGAGGGGATTGAATGGGGTAAATCTCATTAAAACTAAGAGGTACAAAAAAAACCTATGGTAATAGAGAGGAAGAAGGGAGCAGAGGAGAAACACCTGAATCTTCTTCTCATCAGACTTGGCTTAAAGTCAACCTACATATACTCAGTTAACTTAAACATCTAACCTTTCAAGTATTAAAAGGGGAAAAGGGGAGGGGAGATGGAGAAAGGGAAGGGGAGTGGGGGGGGAAGGGGAACTAACAAAAGGAAGGGAAGGGAAAAAGGGAAAGGGAAAAGAAAGGGGAGGGGTGATATACGAGGGCAAACACACTGAAGGAGGTGGGATTCAGAAAAAAAAGACAGGAGTATGGATAAAAGGGGGGGGGGAAGAGGGAAAAATACAGTGGGAAGATAGCACAGAGAGCAATAAAGAATTAGTAATCATAACCTTGAATGTGAATGGGATGAACTCTCCCTTAAAACGTAAGCAGATAGCAGAGTGGATTAAAAACCAGAATCCTACAATATGCTGCTTACAAGAAACTCATTTGAAGCAGAGAGATACATATAGAGTAAAGGTAAAAGGTTGGAGCCAAATATATTTTGCTTCAGCTGAAGTAAAAAAAGAAGGGGTAGTAATCCTTATCTCAGACAAAGCAGCAGCAAAAATAGACAGCCTTAAAAGAGATAAGGAAGGAAACTTTATCCTCCTAATATGTACCATAGACAATAAAGTCATTTCAATATTGAATATGTATACACCCATTGGGACAGCACCCAAATTCTTAGAGGAGAAGCTGAAAGAATTACAGGAAGACATAGACAGCAAAACTCTACTAGTGGGAAATCTCAACCGCCCGCTATCAGATCTAGATAAATTGAATCATAAAACAAACAAGAAAGAAATTAGGGAGGTAAATAGATTGTTAGAAAAATTAGATATGGTAGACTTATGGAGGAAACTGAATGGGGATAGAAAGGAATATACCTTTTTCTCTGCAGTACATGGAACTTATACAAAAATTGACCATGTACTAGGACATAAAAACTTAATGATCAACTGCAGAAAGGCAGAAATAGTGAATACATCTTTCTCAGATCACAATGCAATGAAAGTCATATGCAATACTGGGCCAAGGAGATATAGACCTAGAACAAATTGGAAACTGAATAACCTCATTTTAAAAAATGAGTGGACCAAAAAACAAATTGTAGAAAGAATTAACCATTTTATCCTAGATAATGATAATGATGAAACAACATACCAAAACCTATGGGATTCATTCAAAGCAACTCTCAGGGAATATATTATAGCTCTAAATGCTTATATGAATAAATTGGAGAAAGAGGAAATCAATGAACTAAACATGCAACCAAAAAAATTAGAGAAAGAATAAATCAAAAATCCCCAATTAAGTACCAAACTAGAAATTCTCAAAATTAAAGGAGAAATTAATAAAATTGAAAGCAAAAAAACTATTGAATTAATAAATAAAACCAAAAGTTGGTACTATAAAAAAACCAATAAAATTGATAAACCTCTGGTCAATTTGATTTAAAAAAAGAAAGAAGAAAACCAAATTGCTAGTATCATAAATGAAAAAGGTGAACTCACCACCAATGAGGAGGAAATTAAAGTAATAATTTGAAATTATTTTACCCAACTCTATGCCAATAAATTTGATAATCTAAGTGAAATACATGAATATTTACAAAAATTTAAGTTGCCCAAGTTAAATGAAGAAGAGATTAAATACCTAAACAACCCTATCTCAGAAAAAGAAATTCAACAAGCCATTATTAACTCCCTAAAAAATAATCTCCAGGGCCTGATGGATTCACAAGTGAATTCTACCAAACATTTAAGGAACAATTGGCTCCAATCCTATATAAACTCTTTGGAAAAATAAGGAAAGATGGAACTCTGCCTACTTCTTTCTATGAAACCAATATGGTACTGTTACCTAAACCAGGAAGAGTTAAAACAGAGAAAGAAAATTATAGACCTATCTCCCTGATGAATATAGATGCAAAAATCCTAAATAAAATCTTAGCAAAAAGATTACAACAAGTCATCACTAGGATAATATATTATGATCAAGTAGGATTCATTCCAGGAATGCAGGGTTGGTTCAATATTAGGAAAACTGTTAGTATTCTCAATTATATAAACAACAAACCTATCAGAAATCATATGATCATATCAATAGATGCTGAAAAAGCTTTTGACAAAATACAGCATCCATTCCTATTAAAAACACTAGAGAGTGTAGGAATAAATGGACTGTTCCTTAAAATAATTAGCAGTATCTATCTGAAACCATCAGCAAGTATTATATTCAATGGGGAGAGGCTAGAGGCATTCCCAATAAGATCAGGGGTGAAACAAGGGTGCCCATTATCACCACTACTATTCAATATTGTATTAGAAATGTTAGCATCAGCAATTAGAGAAGAAAAAGAAATTGAAGGAATTAGAATTGGGAAGGAAGAGACAAGACTCTCACTCTTTGCAGATGACATGATGGTCTACCTAGAGAATCTCAAGAAATCATCTAAAAAACTACTGGAAACAATTAGCAATTTTAGCAAAGTTGCAGGTTATAAAATAAACCCTCATAAATCCTCAACTTTTCTATATATGTCTAGCAAGAAACAGCAGGAAGAGCTAGAAAGAGAAATCCCATTCAAAGTAACCTCAGACAACATGAAATATTTGCGAGTCTATTTGCCAAGACAGACTCAGAATCTTTTTGAAAACAATTATAAAACACTTCTCACACAAATTAAATTAGATTTAAATAACTGGGCAAATATCAACTGCTCATAGATAGGTAGAGCTAATATAATAAAAATGACAATTCTACCAAAACTAAACTATCTGTTTAGTGCCCTACCAATAAAAATTCCAAAAAATTACTTTAGCGAGTTAGAAAAAATTGTAAGTAAATTCATATGGAGAAATAAAAAGTCAAGAAGTGCCAGGAGCTTAATGAAAAAAAGGACAAAAGAAGGTGGCTTAGCCCTACCGGATCTAAAATTATATTATAAAGCATCAGTCATTAAAACTTTGGTATTGGCTAAGAAATAGAGTGGTGGACCAGTGGAATAGACTAGGTGTAAAAGCAGGAGATGATTATAGTAATCCATTCGGATAAAAATTCCCTCTTTGATAAAAATTGCTGGGAAAATTGGAAGTTAGTATGGAAGAAACTTTTATTAGACCAACATCTCACACCCTTTACCAAGATAAGATCCAAATGGTTACAGGACATAGACATAAAAAAAACAATACTATAAGCAAATTAGAAGATCAAGGACTAGTCTACCTGTCAGATCTATGGAAAGGGGAACAGTTTATGACTAAGGAAGAGTTGGAGAACATCACCAAATACCAATTAGATGATTTCTATTACATTAAATTAAAAAGCTTTTGCACAGATAAAACCAATGTAACCAAGATCAAAAGAAATGTAGTAAATTGGAAAACAATCTTTACAACTAATGATTCTGACAAAGGACTCATTTCTAAAATATACAGACCACTGAGTCACATTTTTAAAACAAAAAGTCATTCCCCAGTTGACAAATGGTCAAAGGATATGCAAAAGCAATTTACAGATGAGGAGATCAAAGTAATCTATAGCCATATGAAAAAATGCTCTAAATTGTTAATTATTAGAGAAATGCAAATTAAAGCTTCTCTGAGGCACCACCTCACACCTATCAGATTGGCCAGTATGACCAGGAAGGATAATGATCATTGTTGGAAGGGATGTGGGAAATCTGGGACACTATTACACTGTTGGTGGAGCTGTGAACTCATCCAACCCTTCTGGAGAGCTATTTGGAACTATGCCCAAAGGGCAACAAAAATGTGCATACCCTTTGACCCAGCAATACCACTACTGGGTCTATACCCTGAAGAGATGAGGAAAAAGGGTAAAAACATTACTTGTACAAAAATATTTATAACAGCCCTGTTTGTGGTGGCAAAGAATTGGAAATCCAGTAAATGTCCTTCAATTGATGCTGAGTAAGATGAGCAGAACCAGAAAATCACTGTACACCCTAACAGCAACATGGCAGTGATGTTCAACCTTGAAGGACTCGCTCATTCCATCAGTGCAACAATCGGGAAAAATTTTGGGCTATCTGCAAAGGAGAGTACCATCTGTATCTAGATAAGGAGCTGTGGAGTTTAAACAAAGTGCAAGGACTATTTCCTTTAATTTAGAAAAAAATACCAGATAGCTTATTGTCTGATCTTGTTACCTCTTAGACTTCTCTTCTCTTTAAGGATATGATTTCTCTCTCATCACACCCAATTTGGATCAAGGTACAACATGGAAACAAAGTAAAGACTGACAGAGTGCTTTCTGTTGGGGGGAGGGGGAGGGAAGCAAGATTGGGGGAAAAATGTAAAACTCAATATCTTTAGTAAAAATAAATTTAAATTTAAAAATGATTAAAAGAAAGTATCTAATGAGAATTTGTGGAACTATGCATGATATCTTAAAAGGAAAAAATAAGAGCAAAGGAAAACTGAACAGGTTATTTACATGAATGTTTTTGAATACTACTGTACTTAGAAATTGATAAAGGGATGAGTTTCTTGTGAAGATTTGTATTAATTGATACAAATTGAAGTGAGCAGAATCAGGAGAAAAATATAATAATAATACCATAAAGACTAAAGACATGGAAAGACGTAGAAATAATGTTCAACATTGTGATCAACCACAAATTCATTGTATCTAAAATGAAACATGCTATCCCCATCCTTATTGAAAAACATGGGCCTCAGAATGCAAATTGAAACACATATGTGTTTACATTATTTATGCGCACATACAAACATATATGTATGCATGTTTATATGGGTGTGTGTATATGTTTATAGGTCTGTCTTCATATACATATATATGTGTATATATATATATATATATATATATATATACATATATATATATATATATATATATATAGTGTAGGTGGACTAAAGGAACTCCATTTTGTGTATCCTTTGACCTGCTTTTAATTGCAACTAGTCTTGTTTGTAGCCCCTCTCTCCTCTGAAATAAAAAATAAACACAAACTGTCCCTGTTCAATCTATTGGATTCTAATCCACAATCTACCTTCCACATAATTGAGACAGCTGGGTACCATGAGATAGAGCACTAAACCAGGAAACAGAAATACCTAAATTCAAATCTGACCTCACACATTTACAAACTATGTGACTTTGGAAAAATCACTTAAACCCTGTTTCCTTCAGGTTTCCTTATCTGTAAAATAGGCTGCAGAAGGAAATAGTAAACCACACTAGTATCTTTGTCAAGAAAATCCCAAATGGGGTAATGAAGAGTTGGGCATGACTCAACAACAACAACATTGTAATCTTTGTCTTTTTGTTCCTTTGGGACACTTTTACCCAAGCACCTAGGATTCTCTTGATACTGAACTCCATAAACCTTCTTTGGTTCCAAAATTGTTAGAGAAATTATTACAGAATTCCAAGACCAGAAAAAATTGTATTAAGGAAGGAAACATTTAGGAAGTCTATTTTCATTACTAGAGGTCTTTCCAACAAGATCAGTACCAAAGCAAAGATGTCCATTATCAATATTATTTGGTATATTTCTAGAAATCTTAAAAATAGAAACAAAACAAGAAAAAGTAATTGAGAGAATAAGCATATGCAAAAGGGAAACCAAATTATATTTATTGCATATAACATATTTTACTTAGAGAAGCCTAGACTTGTATAAAAATGATTGAAACAATAAATTCAATAAAATAACAATACATAACACAAAGCCACAAAAATATTAATTTACCAACAAAACTCAGAAGAAATGGATGAAAATAAAACTATGAGAAATGAATATGTAGTATTCAAAATATCAGAAAGTCCAATAATTACATTAACAGAATTCAAAATAATTTTTCACAAAGGACAGATTTAAACAGTTTGTGAAGCCTTAACTGTTCATGATTGGGTTAATCCAATATGATAGAAGCAGTAAGATTACCTGAATTTATTTACAGATTCAATTGCAGAGCAAACTACCTAACAATTATTTATGGGACTAGAAAAAAAGACAATAACAAAATTCATCTAGAGGAATTAAGTGGTAAGAATATCAAATAAAAATTAGAAAATGGTTGTCAAGGAAATATCAGATTCCAAGCCAAGCTACAAAGCAATAATCATTGAAACTCTCTGGTATTGGTTAAAAAAATAGAAAAGTTGGTCAATGGAATAGATAATATCCAAAAGACTCAGGAAACAAGGGAATATACTATTATCAGGCTATATAATCCCAAGGACTTCAACTCCTAGAGTAAGAATTCAGTAGTCTATAAAAAATCTCATGGGAAAACTAAAAATAATATGGTAAAAAAAGAGGCTTAGATCAATCTCTTAAACTATATACTACACAAAGATGCAAATGGATACGTGTCCTCGATATTAAAAGTCATATCAAAGCCAAATTAGAGGAGAAGGAAGTTTTATAATTTTAGATAGGGAAAAATAGTTCTTGAACATATGATAGTAAGAATTGTGGGAAATAAAATAATTATTATTTAATACACAAAATTGAAAAGTTTATGAATAAAAAATAAGCATTTAAAATTAGAAGAAAAACCAAACAGAAAATATTTGTAGTAAATTTCTTTAATAAATGTCTAATAATTCAAGATATATAGGGAACTGATACAAATATGATAGAGCAAGACCATTAGTCAAAACCTATGAAAAGCAGTTTTCAAAAGAAAAACAAAGGCTATCTATCAATGATTATATGAATACAAATGTTCCAAATAACTAATAATATGAAAAATGAAAATATTTATATCTCTGAAGTTCTCCCACAAAACTATAAGATGGACACCTGTCAGAGGGTTGGAGATTTCTTGGTAAATATACTGGAATAGGTTTCCATTTCCTTATCCAACTCATTTTACAGATGAGGAAACTGAGGTGAGTTAAGCCACTTGCCCAGGGTCACACAGCTGGTAAATATCTGAGGTTGTTTAAAAGATAAGGCTTCCTGACTCCAGACTCAGCACTCTCTCCACTGAGTCACCTAGCTCCCCTGGAATTTTTATATCACTTTGTAAAAAAATAAATAGCTGTCAAATACACTCTTTAATTTTGGCACCTTCTAGTGCCAGCATCAGTATTGTCACTACCATTTTAAATACCAAGAAACTAAAGATCATACTGGCTATGAGTGACCTGTACTGATGGCAACTGGTAGCAAAGTGGATCCAAGTGTTGAATCTGGAATCAGGAAGAGTTGAGTTCTAATGTGACCTCAAAAACACTAGCTATGTGACACTAAGCTAATCATTTAGCCTTATTGTCTGATAATAATGTCTACTTCATAGAATTTTAGTGGGTATCAATTGAGATATTCTTACTTAGCACAGTGACTGGCACATATTAGGTACTATATAAATGCTTATTCCCTTTCCTGCTGATTTATAAAAAAAGTAAATAACAGAAACAAGTCTAAAATACAAAATTCCTGACTCCTAATTGAATACTATTTGTAGTATATACTCCTCTTATAGTCGAACTTCTCTTCCATCCCAGTGGTAGTTCATTATCTAGATTGCAAAATCAAACAATGGGTTTTACTGAAGATTTTGACCTAGACTCTCTTGTCTTCTTGATCTCTATTCTCTCATTTAGTAACCTCATCAATTCCCATGAATTTTGCTATTATTTCTATACATGGCAGATCACTTGGGCATTTATATGTCTAATCCAGACACTTCCCTGAATTTTAATCCTGCCTCATCAATGGTCAGTTAGACATTTCAAACTATATGTTACCAAGACATCTCTAAAACAATGTGTTCCAAATTAAACTATTGTCTTTCCCCAAATTTCCTCTTGTGAAGCTTCCCATTTCTGTAAGATAACTCCATTTTTCCAGCCCCCCCTCCTTCATAACTTGGTGGTATCCTCAAAATCCTGATTTACTCTTGTCACACATATTCACTCAGCTGTCAAATAAAGATAGCTTCTGCTGTATCTGTCACATATAACTTTTCCTCTCTACTAATTATTGTTCAGTATCTCAACAACCTAGATTACATAAATAGCATCTTAAAGAGCCTCCCTGTTTCAAGTCTCTTCACATTTCAGTTGTTCCTACACACTGCTGCCAAAGAAATTTTTTAAGAAAAGATCTGACCATGTAATTCAACTGTCCAATCAACTCTAATGACTTTGCCTTTTATTGTCTTTCACAACTTGTCCCCAAACTGCCTTCTCACCTTTGCTGAACATTATTCCCCGTGATTCTCTGAAATACCACCAAAATCACCTCCTCTCTTTTTCTCTATCTTCTATCTATTTGTCTTTTTATTAGTTCTATCCTATAACTGGAATTAACTCCTTTCTCACCTCCATTCCATAGAATGTCTTCTACAAAAACAAGTTCAATCAAAAATCTTTCCTGTGAAACCATTCCAAATCCCTTCAACTATTAATTCCTTCCCTCTCCAAATATCTCATGTTTAGCTACCTTTTTCAACTTTCTTTTTATATTTATTCTCTCAACTGTTTGTCTATCATCTCCCTATAAGTTTATAACTATTGGGTTAGGAATATGGAAATGGATGGATAGATAGATAGATAGATAGATAGATAGATAGATAGATAGATAGATTGATAGATAGATAGATAGATGGTAGATATAGCTATAATATATGAAAATATGTTGTCTTATCCATTAGAATATGAGCTCTTTGCCTTGGATGGAGCCAAGATGGTGTTGTGAAGACAGGAATTCCTGGAAACTCATTTCCCCCAAAATTCCAAAAGCCATCAAATTATGATTTTAGCCAAAATGTACAGGGGCAGAACCCACAGAAAGACTGAGTGATACAATTTCCCAGTCCAAAACAACTTAGAAGTTCTCCAGGAAAGATCCATTTCCTTGGGCCAAGGGTTATAATGAGCCCCAGTACAGCCACAGCACAGTGCAGCTGGGCTGGGCACCTTGGTCCCTGGGGTTGTCTGAGTGCTTTCCATACCTCTTGGCCCAGAGATCACCAAGTACAGCCAGAAAGGGTGGTGAGAGAACTCTGCCACACCAGAGTAAGCACAAAGCAGAGCACTCCTCAAAGTAGCCCTGAAGTGAGAACATGCAGTGGAATCAAGGAAGCCACCCAGCACTTCCGGAGCAAAGCCCACAGACAGTAAGGGGGTCCAGGGAGACTGCAGAGGTCTCCCTGCTGTTTGCATACACTCAGATTCAGGTTGCAGTCTGGGTCAGCATACTATCATAGCCAAACAGGGACACTCTTCACATCTCCAGGGCAGAGAGAAGGGCCTATGGTCATCCATATACCAGAACATAGGTAAGAGAACAGTCAAAGCCTCTCATAAGACCTTGGAGGAATTAAAGTCCCTGGGGGTTGTGCCAAAAAAAACCAAAGCCTTGGAAGTATGGTAAATCAGTCATAGGCTGAGGAAATGAGTAAACAACAGAAAAAGAAGAATCTGACCATAGATAATTATTTTAGTCACATGGAGGATCAAAATACACACTCAGATGAAGACAAATTAAAGCTTCTATATCCAAAACTTCCTAGAGAAATGGAAAATGTCTCAAGCTATGGAAGAGCTCAAAAAGTCTTTGAAAAGCAATTAAGGAATGTAGAGGAAAATTTGGGAGGAGAAATGAGAAAGATGCAGATAAATCATGAAAATTAAGTCAGCAGCTTGGTGAAAGGAATACAAAAAACAATGAAGAAAATGATATGTTAAAAACCAGTTTAGAACAAATGGAAAAAGAAACACAAAAGGTAAATAAGAAGAATGCCTTTAAAAAGCGGAATTGGCCAGTTGGAAAAGGAGATTTTAAAAAAACTCTCCAAAGTAAATAACTCCTTCAAATCCAGAAGGGTACTGACTAAAGGAAGTTGATGACTTTGCAAAAAATCAGGAAGAAATAAAACTATACCAAAAAAAAGTTAGAAGAAAATGTGAAGTATCTCATTGGAAAAAAAACTGACTTCAAAACAGATCCAGAAGAGATAATTTAAAAATTATTAGGCTACCTGAAAGTCACTACCAGGAAAAGAGTCTAGACTTTATGTTTCAAGAAATAATACAACAAAATTGCCCTGAGAGCCTAGAAGAAGAAGGTAAAATAGAAATTGAGGGATCTCCTGAAAGAGATCCCAAAAGAAAAACTTACAGGAACAATTTAGTCAAACTCCAAAACTCCCAAGTCAAAGAGAAAATACTAAAAGAAGACAGAAACAAACAATTCAACTACTATGGCTGTGTAGTCAGGATTATATAGGATCTGTCAGCATCTACATTATAGGCTCATAGGTCTTGGAATATGATATTCTGGAGGGCAAACGATCTTAGTTTACAATCAAGAATCTATCTAGCAAAACTAAACATCCTCTTTCAGGGGAAAAGATTCACTTTCAATGAAACAGGGGACTTTCAAACTTTCCTATTGAAACCACCAGAACTAAACACAAAGTTTGGTCTACAAGTAAAGAACTCAGGTGAAGCATAGAGGGAGTGAATGAGAAGGACCAATTATGAGGAATGTAATGATGTTGAACTTATTGTATTCCTGCATGGGAAAAAGAGACTGATAACTCAAATGAACTTTCTCATTTATAAGAGCAGTTAGAAGGAGCATATATAGATAGGGCACAGGAAGAAGTTGAATATAATGGTATAATATAGTAAAAAGTTGGAATCAATGGGTGATAAGGGGAAGTACTGGAAGGAAGAGAAAGGAGAGGAAGAAGGGGGTTAAGATATTTCACATGAGTCAAGAAAAAGCTTTTACAATGGAGTGAAATGGGGGAATGAGTGAGCCTTCATTCTCATCAAAATGGCTCAGAGAGGAAATAACATACACATTTTGTAGGGTATAGAAATCTATCTTACCCTAGAGAAAAATGAGAGGAAAGGGATGGGATAAGGAGGAACAGGGGAGGGAAAGGAGAGAGTAGGTGATGGCAGAGAGGGAAGATCATGGGAGAGGGTACTCAGATACAACACACCTCTGAACAGGGACAGGATGAAAGGAGAGACAGAATAGAATAATAAGTGAGAGTGGAAAGGATTAAGTGGAGGGAAATACAGCTAGTGATAGCAACTGTGGGAAAAATATTGAAGCAACTTCTCTGGTGAACATATGATAAAGAGAGAACTCATCCCAGAGACAGATCCATTGGAATCTGAAAACAGACTGAAATACACTTTTCTCTCTCTCTCACTATTCTTGAGGTTTCTCATCTTTTGGGGGGTGATAGGTATATATTTACTCTCACAACAAGATTATTGTAATAATATAGAATCAATAAACCAAACCAAAACAAAAAAATTTAAAAGAATATGAGCTCTTTGCAAGTAGTCATCATTTCATTATTTTTAATATGTATACCCAACAACCAGGGCAGTTCCTTACACATAGAAAGTACTTAATAAATGATTGATTGATTGAAACATAGCTAAGAAGAAATTGAAATTCAAGGTGATTGAGGAAATAAATTAATTCAATATGAATTAAGTGAAAAAAATGTTCAGAGCACTGTACAAGGTGATGGGTTATAAGGTAAAGTTTATAATCACATATAAGGAATATATATATATATATATGTATACATATGTGTGTATATACATATATATATGTATATGCATTTTGAATATGCACAAATAATCTCCTAGCCTACTGAAAGAACATTCAATCGTGACTGAAGAACCATTCTTCTTTATCATTATTGAACATAGACAGCACAAAGAACAAAGAAAGATGTCAAATTAAAGATTTTAAATTTCAAAAGGTAACCAAAAATTATGGATGACAAATTTTCAGGTTATGAAAATTTGATCTATCACATAGAGAAATTAGTGAATGTAATAAAACAAAATGAATACACTAAAAGCAATTCATGCCAATCTATAATTATGATAATATTGACAACAATGATCATTACTACTATTATTACTACTACTCCATTAAGAATTTATGGTTTTACCACATTCTACTACTCCATATTAATATAAATCATCCAATAAAGCCACCCAAAATCTTGTTAAAATTAAAAAATAATGAGTTATTGTAGTCAAAATGATTTATTACCTGTTGTGAAACTTTTGGTCATGAATCAGTGGAAGATCAAATACTGAAACTAAAGCTTAAATACTTTGGCTACATATTGAGAAGTCTGCACTCATTGCAGAAGTTCTTGATGTTGGGAAAGATGGTAGGGAAAAGGAATAGAGGCTAAGATGGATAGGTAGTATCATGGAAGCAAAGTACATGTACTAGAACATACTTTGAGAGATAGTGGAAGATAAAATGACCAGAGAGCCATGGTTAATGGAGTCACAAAGAGTTTGATGTAACTGAATGACTGAACAACTCTACTATTTTAGAACTTTGGATAATAGACATACAGTCTCATTTTGAAGCTATTCAAAACTTAGTAGGAATTTAAAGGAGTAAATCATTAACATTGCCTTTATCAATCCATGAGATTAAACATTAAACATGAGACAGTGAATTCAAACTCTAGCATTGTTTAATAACTATAAAAGTAGTGTATGGGGCAGCTAGGTGGCACAGTGGATAAAGCACCGGCCCTGGAGTCAGGAATACCTGGGTTCAAATCCAGTCTCAGACACTTAATAATTACCTAGCTGTGTGACCTTGGGCAAGCCACTTAACCCCATTTGCCTTGTAAAAACCTAAAAAAAAAGAGTAGTATATATATATATATATATATATATATATATATATATATATATATATGTGTGTGTGTGTGTGTGTGTGTGTGTGTGTGTGTGTGTGTGTGTGTGTAATGTTTTGTGATTTAAAAAAGTAATTTACATAATGGTATCTCATTTGATCACAAAAACCACGTACGATATGAAGTACAAATATTACCATATTAATTTTGCACTTCAATTTGACAACAAAATAAACAAACTAGGAATAATGAGTAAATGGTAGGGGTAAAAATTAACCTTCACCATCACATCAAACTACAAGATATTATTTCATTGAACTATAAACTATGAAGTAAATGCTTATATTAAACCATCAAAAGTATCACACTACTGGTATTCAAGTATGTTATTTGTTATAGGAATAATTCACACAAACATATGTACCTGCATTCATACACATACACACACACACACACACACACACACACACACACACACAAACACGTGTGTGTGTGAATATAATAAAGATACAGTCTAAGAGAAGGAGATACAAAGAAAATTGTCATATCCTGCTCTCCTGAATTTACAATTCAGTGAGAAAGGTCCAATTTACACATAAACATGCATACATAGAAATAAAATAAATAAATGTGTCTGTGTGTCTATCTATGTATAGATTTGTGTCCCCCCCTTAATTGGTATTTGTTTTTGTTTCGATGTTTTGTAGGATAATATTTCCTCAAGTCATCATTTACCAATTTTCTTCATACAGTTTTACAAATAACCTTGTAATCAATAACACTTTGCCCTTGGTTGCTATGTGTTTTACCATTTGTGCTTCTTAAAGGGAAAACATATTTACTAACTGGAATCATTACTTGGTACTAAAATCCATCTTCAAAATGATGTTTTCCTACATATGTTCATCACATACATTTTGACAATGGTATACACAATTGACTTCTGCCTTGACTTATTGCTGTGTATATTGCCATTAGATGGGTTTCATCAAAATAAAATATTCACAGGTTCTTATTTAAATCCTTTAGCATAACCCATTTATAGGGATAAAAATTTCTGATGAAAACTAATTTTTTAATATTATGCTGTCCCACAAAATGGGAGCCTCACAAACAAACTGAATTTCTTATAGGAAGCTCATTGGGGATAATGAAGCATGTAATAAATGATGCCCAGGACTTAAAGTATGTATATTAATGAATGCTCAAATCTTGAACTAATGGTTATAGTCAAACAACTGCCCCTAAAGGTCATGAATTTTAGGCATCAAATAAGAAAAATTTGATTAATTATCTGTGTTCTAATATATCCTAGACACAGTAGTAATAAAGTTATCTAATTATGAAGTAAGGCAAATTGTTTTTAAGAATTTTAGCTACCCTCTTCTTTTATTTTCCTAATTCTTCTTTTGTCTTCAATGGGAGAGATGACAAGGTAATGAAGAAAGTGAAGAAGCTTCTAGTACAGTGTATAATAGACAGGGAGCAGATGAAAGTGGAATTATTTGAAGGGTAGTGAACAGGACCTGGATGAGAAGGCAAATAAATAGTAAAATGTTTTACTAAAATGGTTTAATAAATAAAATGTTTTATTGAAATGTAATAACAGTGATGACAGGAAATTATATAACATTTTAAGTTTTTCAAAGTGTTTTTCATATGCTATTTCATTTAATCTTCACAACAACCTTATGAGGTACATAGTTCTATTGATACTGTTTTACATATGAGGAAACTAAAGCTGAATCAAGTTAAATGATGAACTCAGGATCTTAATGTTATTACATGTCTGAATCAGATTTTAAACTCAGGTCTCCTGACTCAAAATATGGCATTCCATCCACATATCAGCCTAGTAAAAATAACTAGATAACTAGATAAGTTAATAGATAGGTAGCTAGATAGATACACAGACAGATAGATAGATAAATGTCCCTTCTTGTCTGTATTGCCTCCTGAACTTCCTTTATTTTTTCTGTGTATTTTTCATATATCATTAAAAAATTTCCCTTTTTTGCCATGAATCATTATCAAAATTCATCAGCTCTCTAGCTCCACTCATCAAATAGCAGTCTTCTATAAATATATATATATATATATATATATATATATATATATATATATATATATATATACAGTCAAGTAAACAGGCTAATATATTTGCTTTCTGAAAGTTTAAGTGGCATTCTGAATTTCATTTACCTTTTGCCAAACAGGTACATGACATGCCTGATACATGCAAGTATATGTGTGCATATATGAGATTTATATGTTTTATACATATATATTATTTATAAATACATTTACATATATAGCATCTTTTAAGTCTAGGAATATGATGCTTTTAAACATATATTTAGATGTATGTATGTATCATATTATATTTCATTGATAACATTACATTATATTACAATATTTTGTTATGTTTATTATATTTATGTAGTTTATGTATGTATACATTGTACGTATTATATATGTGATGTATTATGTTATGCTATGTTATCTTATCTCTTGAAGATGGGAAAACAAAGGAGTACCCAGCCACAATCATCTTGTGTTGTATTGCATGTATACAAATGCATATGTATATAGACATATAAATATATATGTATGTAGAGGAATTATATTTATATATTACCTTTAAATATTTTAAGTGTATGGATATGATAATTTTGTCAATGGAAGGTTAAAAACCTGCCCACCTCAGAACTAGCTTTCTCTCAATCTGTTTAGCTTTCTTCCACCAAATACTTTTTTACACAAAGGAACACAGATACTTGATCAGAGCAAATAGAAATTGTGGTTGTGGGGCCTTGGGAACAAAGAAGAGGGGGAATTATAGATTCAAATAGATTATGGATTAACTAAGAGTAAATGGGTTCTTAACTCTGGAGCAAAATAAAACCTCTGAAAAGGAAAGGAGAGAGAATGATCTCACCACCACTCTTAGCAATCTCATGGGTTGCAGGTTCTGCCAATCAAGAGACATTCTGGGTTGGAGGAGAATTTGCAGACTTTTCTCACATTCCCATATCCCCTAGGAACCTCTGTTAACCATTCAAAAATTAGAACCTGTTACCCAAATGGGAATCATTTCATGCTCTTAGTAGTACTGGGAAGAAGCTTCACAGGCTGTCCTTCATGGGACCAGAAAAACTTGCTTAGTAGTAGTTTGGGGCTTTATTTTTGAAATCTGTAAGAAAAGGTTGATATCTTTGGAAGATCATATCATGCATTACAATATTTATTAAGTTTTCTATAAATAGTGTCTTATAAATACTAATAGATAATGCCATGAGCTCATTAACTCAACTCTGAGATAATTTAATTTAAATATGTCTCCTTACTTCTACATATTGAAAGCTTTCTATTAATTTTTATTTGGTTCGTGTTATACTCTCTAAGTGATAATTATATTTCTTTTTATGTACTCCTAAATTTGCTTTTAGCATAAGCAATATAAGATATATAAAAATTCATCTCTCAATAATATATAATTAATATATATTACTTTTCTTATATTCTCCTTTAAGCTACTTCAGTCAAAAAATTTCACCAATTACAGATAAGTATCATATTAAAAGAAAATTCTCACATATTTTCTGTTATATTTATTATCAGTATATTTTATATGGAAGTATATTGTAGTACACACATGCAAATGGCTTTCACTCAATTTATTTATGCTACCAAATATGGGCTAAATTAAAGATGAAATTAAGTTCTAAAATGAAATAAGATTTTCAAGGTGCTTTTGTTGTTGTTTAGTTGTTTCAGTCATGTCTGACTCCATGACTTCATTTTTGTTTTTCTTGCTACTGGTGTAGTTTGCCATTTCCTTCTCTAACTTATTTTACAGATAAGAAATGAGGCAAACAGGATTAAATGACTTGTAAGGGGTGACAGCTTATATGTCTGAGGTTAGATTTGAACTCAGGCTGTCATGATTGTAGGGCTGACACTATAATCACTGCTGTTCCTAGCTGCAATGATGATTTCAAGTTTAATGCTTCATGTGTAACTCATCGGCAATTCAAAATACCAAATTATATTTAAATGCTATTCAATTAATCATTTCATCTCCCAAAGAATGGCCACTAAGTGATGATGAACTTTTCTGACCATAGACATTCATATAGGCTCTCTACTAGAGCTTGAGCATGGGAGAAAGTAGCAGGGTTACTATCTTCATTGTTTAAAAGGGGCACCCAGGCCAGAGAAATTATAGATATTTTAAATCACTAAAGTAAAATTTATGATTACCTGAAAAACCTTTTGACAAAAGGCAATCCAATACTTAGGAATATTAACAATATTCATATTATTATCTCATTTTTATTATTATACTTATATTATTATTTAAAGGTAAAACAATAAATGATGAACCAAGTTATAATTTAAGGACAAATCATTTTTGCTTAATTCCTCTGCATTATTTTCTCCAACTACACAGCATCAGACAAAGAATTAAAGCAAGAGTAAAGAGTGAATGTCAAATTCAACTGCCTGGAATGTTGTAACACATTTCTATTAGTATGCATAGCCATCATTGATAATAATAGAATTATGTACATCTAATGATATGTTTAAAAAATCTGTAATTACACTGAGAATTCTAGTGTTCTCATAAATTATAAATCATAGATTAGCAACAAAAGAGAAGGGGAGGATAAAAATATATCTATACTGGAAGCAGAAATAAAATCATCAGTAGTTCTTGTAAGGAAAGGAAATAAAACATTTTTTTCTTTTCCATTTTTTCTTTAATAATTTTGAAGGTACGGGGTTTCTATGTAGTGAAGTGAATAGAGCACCCACCCAGGAGTCAGGAGTACCTGAATTCAAATCCGGCCTCAGACATTTAATAAATACCTAGCTGTATGGCCTTGGGCAAGCCAATTAACCCCATTTACTTTGCCAAAAAAAAAAAACTAATAAAAAAATTTGAAAGCTTCTCCAGCCCAATTTCAACTATTCAATACAACATTCATGTTTTAATGACTTACTGCTATGCATTATGCTTGGGGTGGAGAGGGTGAGGACATCTTTACACGTAGTAATCTTTATCTTGCCATTGGACCCAAATAGTTCTGGAGAAGAGAGGGAGACTGATAACTTTGCACAGACCTGCTTTACTTATATCCAATTCATCTGCATGTCATGATATCTTCTTCCAATGTCATGGCTTTCTTAAAGAATGAAGGACAAACAATGATAACAGCAAAGACACAGACAAAAGGTTTCTGCCCTCGATGAGCTTACCATGACATTGATGAGAGTAACCAAAGAAATCAACACATTTATTTAGATAGTGCACTGTGTAAGTTAAACCTTGAAGAGAGCTAGTTAGAAGTCTAAGCAAAAGGGAGTTCATGCCAAGAATAGGGGCAGTCAGCAAAAAGTCAGGAGTTGAATTGCTTTAGATTGATAATAGCAAGCAGAAAAAAATTTGTTTGAAATGTAAAGAGTGAGAGGAGGTAATAAAGTGCAATCAGTTTTGAAAGATAAATTAGATGCAAATTGTGAGTAGTATTCAATGCCAAATAGAAGTCTGTATTTTAACCTAGAAGTAATAAGGAACCATTGAACTTAATTGAGCAGGGTGACATTTTAGCTGTGTAGAGACTGAATTGGAGTGAGAAGAGAATAAAAACAAGGAGACTAAATAGGAAACTGCTGAAATCCATGGTAGTCCTGAGGTCCTGGACCAGGATAGTTGTAATATGAGTAGAGAAGGGGCTTCATGTGAGATATTGAGCAAGAGATATTGAGTAAATGAAATAGACAAAACTTGACAACATATTAAAATGGGAAGTGAGGAGCATTGAAGAGTAAAGTATAAATTTGAAGATGAAAATGAGGGTTATTAAAAGGATAGTATTTTCCCCCCCCAAAATAAATGGAGAAGTTAGAAGGGGGTAGTTTTATAAGTGATCATAAGGTATGTTTTACTTTGAACATATTTAGTTGAGGTATGCTCACTAAAAAAAAAATCACAAATTCATGAAACATTGTTAATAGCTAAATTTATTACAAGAGAAATAAATATGCTTATAGAACCAAAGTCAGAGCAAGAATTTACAATACATATAGAGGTTTGCATAATTATAGTAGTACAACAAAAGAAAGAGGAGGTACCAGAAATCTCCTTCAAAAGGAATGCTGTGGGAAGGGTGAAGGTGCAATAAAGGTGGGAAAGGGACAAATACCCTCCCAAAAGGAAGGAGTAAAGCAATGGCACTTGGGAACTGTCAGACAGTGAAGATGGGATTTTCTGTTTATCTACAAGGGTCCTCCTGTCAGCACAAGCAGTTTCTTAGGCTGGTGCACACAGACTAGTGCCTGTCTTGACTTTTAAAAACATACAGCGTAGCTAAAAGAAAAAAAAAATCTTCCTGCCTAGGAAAAACCTAAAAAAAAATTCTCTTCCTGCCTAGGAAAAACCTAAAAAAAAAAAAAAACTATACAGCAAGTCTAGCTTGGGGTACAAACAACAAATTAAGTTAGTTGGGGGTGGGGTAGAAGAAGGGTGTTTTGTCCTTGACATATTCAGGGCCTTTTGTGTAGTATGGTTTCAGTGTTTTTGGACAATATGGAAACTAAAAAAGATCAATTCAGGGAATCCCTTAACATTCCTTAACAGATATTTGTTGAACATAATACAAACAATTGAGGTAGATGGGAAATTATACCTCTGGAAAGGAATGAAAGATGAAGTTCCAGGTGCCATTTCCATTGAATGGAATGAACAAAGTTCTATGCATAGATATTATATGACTGACAAATCTGTAGGAGGTTATGAAATCACTAAAAGAGTGAGTAAAAGAGTCAAAGAGATATACACCTGGCAATACACTCACTCATAATGGTTGGGAAATGAGCAATAAACTTGCATAAGGGGAAAAGAATCAGTTTGACAAGTAGAAAGAGATCATGAAAGAGTATTATCAGCAAAAGGAAAAAAGGAAAGATAATCAAAAGATAAAGAAATAAAGATATCATTAGCAGCCTTTCAGTGAACAGTAGATTTTTTTTTTTACATGATGGGAACTAGGTGCAGCTAGGTGGCACAGTAGATAGAGCACTGGCCCTGGAGCCAGGAAGACTTGAGTTCAAATCTGTTCTCAGATTCTTAATAATTGCCTAGCTATGTGACCTTGGGCAAGTCATTTAACTCCACTGCCTTGCAAAAACAAAAACAAAACAAAAGAGTATAAGTGGTAGGAACTAAAGGAAGATTTCCAGAGACTGAAAAGTTAGTGGGAGGTAAGAAAGTGGAGGAAACAAATGCAGACTGCTTTTTCATGGAATTTGGATGTAAAAAGGACAGATATGCTATAACTTTCTAGGTTATTTGGATAAAATGGAGTATTTTGAAAGATGGTGGAAATTAAGGAATGCTTGAAAGCAGGAGTGAGTAGTTAGACAGAAGGTTAAATATGTTTTAGGAACAAACTGTGACAGCTAGGTGGCACAGTGGATAGCGCACTGACCCTGGAGTCAGGAGGACCTGAGTTCAAATCCAACCTCAGACACTTAATTACTAGCTGTGTGGCCTTGGACAAGTCACTTAACCCCATTGCCTTGCCAAAAAAAAACCTAAAAAAAGGAACAAACTATTGCAAATATGGAGGGAGGGCTCACAGGTTCAAATAGAGGAATTGGCATTGCCAAAAACAAAGACTACATCAAAGGAAGAAATAATGAGAAATAATCATTCTTAAGTAATTTGAAGTGTGGAGCACAGGAGAGAATTTGTTAATAATGAGTGCCCTCAGTTTTGTCATTGAAATAGGAGGTTAGGTGCTCTGCTGAATGGGATACCTGGATGGAGCAAAACTCCTCCTTCCTTTTCTGATAACTGAGCTAGTGTGTTAGAGGAAAGGAACATGAGAGAAGCATTCAGTACTAAAGAGGGTAACCAAGGATACAATGGTTACAGGATTAGTGAAAAACAACTTTTCATGGCTACAAGGAGGAAAAAGCAGTATGAGAATATCTTATGTAGAGGATAGCTTGTTAAAAAGAAGATTAATAATATTAGAATGGTTACTCCATAGCATAAAATCAATTGGGAGTAGAGTTCAATAGGGCCCTGGAAAGAATAGAGCTGACAATGATAACGGTAAGAAATGGAGGAGGAATGACAAGAAAAGGAATTTTGGTTTAGAAAGTCTCAAATTTAATATCACAGGGCTCTAAATGGAACTCTGTTGCAAAGATGCAAATGCCTTCAAGATCTGTTTCTTCTCTAGATTCACAGAGTTGCTGGGTCCTTTGTTTGTCTTACATAGGCAGGTCAGTTGATCCTTTTATGAAAGCAGGAACTTTCTTACACATTTCCTCTAGAATCTACCACATATATCATAAGAGGCATTTATTCTCCTCTTGTCATATACATCCATTAATGCATGTGTTATAACAAAAAGTTTACAAATAAGGTGGATAGTAACAAGAAGAAAACATAATTTTTCAAATATGAAAGTTTACAAATTTCAAACCTTTCAATCAATAAAAAATGTCTTTTTATATTATGAGATACATTCCAGGCCTGTCCTGAGCCCTCTCTGACTCTTTGTTTTAACCCCCTTTCTTAGTGATTTTATAAGCTCCCACAGAATCATCAGTCATAATATCTATGCATAGAACTTCATGCATTCTATTAAATGGAAATGGCACCTAGAACTTCATCTTTCTTCTCTTTCCTGAGGTATAATTCCCTATCTTCCCTAACTGATTGCATGTCATGTTTAACAAATGACTGTTAAGAAATAATAACTAGTAGATATTAATTTTCAATAATTATAGCATAGGTATTGTTTCCCAAACTGAGATTTAGAGCTCATAAATGATGGTAGATTAATAGCTCTGGAAAGTGAAATCATCTGTTTATCCATGGAAAAGGTAATGAAGGTAATGACTTCCATCTATTATATGACACACATTTCATCCACACATACCTAAGCTCTTTGCAAACTAATTTTAAACTTATTGGACCAAGTTAGTGCTGGAGATGTTTTTAGGCATAACCTTTTACTTATCCCCTGAACTATTATTACCATTTAGAGATGAGTTATTCCATTACTGAGGTAATTCTAACATGACTTGAAATAGCTCAAGAGATTTTGATATTCAGGACATGCTAAGGGAAATTGCATCTGACCAATAATTATTAGGCATCTCTTCATCCTTTGATGCTGGTAAAGTAACTATTTACAGAAAGTGACTGTTTACAAAGTCATAGATACTCCACCAATATTGGGAAAATAAGTTGATAATAACTTCCTCTTCCCAAATCATTACATGGTTGTTTTTCAGTTTAGGAATGTTTGATTTTCTGTGAGTTCATGCCATAGCATATACATACAGCCCATGAGATTTTTCTTGGTAAAAACAACCCAAAAACCTCAAGTGATTTGCCATTACTTTTTCCAGTGGATTAAGGCAGAACAGAAGTTAAGAGTCACAAGGTAGTAAATGTCTGGGGCTGGATTTGAACTCAGATCTTCCTGACTCCAGGACTAGTTCTCTATTCTGTTGGGGCACTAGGTGGTGAAGTGGTTGGATCACTGGCCTAGGATTCAGCAGTATGGGAGTTCAAATCCAGCCAGACACTTGACATTCACTAGCTATGTGATCTTGGACAAGTCACTTAACTCTGACTGCCCCACATCCAGGGTCATTTTAATTCATTCTGATTCATATCTGGTCACTGGACCCAAATGTCTCTGGAGGAGTGCACAGCACTCTTCTAACTCAATTCTCATTCATGTACTTGTGATGATGGCATCACCTCCCTGATGTTGTGGACTTCTTCAAAAAGGAAGGACAAACCTTAGTCTATCTACTCAGTCATGTAACTACCTTGAAAAATTACACTGAATCTCTGTAACATAAGGAAATATTAATGGGCTTAATATGACCCAACATTCCATATGTGTTCTCTCATGGCTTTACCCCAACTTAAATGTTATCTGCTCCATGAATCTTTTTTTTTAACATTTCAGTCGGAATTAATTTCTCTCTCTTCTAAAGTCTGAAAGACTTTTGTCTCATTACCCTTTCACATTTTACTCAGTGTTGTGGTTAAATACTACTATGTTGAAAACTTACTGAGGTTAGAAACCATGTTTTATTCATCTTTTTAGGCTCCACCGAGCCTAGCACCTCATCTTTAATAGAAGCATTCTATAACAGTTTGTTGAATGAATGAATGAATGAATATCATCATATCCTAGAAAGTTTCTTCAGAGATACAGAGCCATGGCTTCATACTGCTATTCCCCTTGTGCTCAGATGAGCAAGTAAATCAAGAACTGTGATTTACAGTGTTATCACTTCAGTGTTTCACTATGAATTCATATATAAAAAAAGATGGAATAACCAGGAGACACAAATTCCCAACCCAATCACCCACCTGCTTAGCAAGTCCAACTCATTTATTACAAACACATATGAACAGAAGCTGCAATTGAAAAGGTGACAGAGAAGAATTTTATGCACTGAGGCTTACTTGAAGCTCCCAGCCTAAATAGGATACAATAGTGATTCATTGGAGGAATTCCAAGAGAATAATTTCTAACAAAGAAAAAATATTATCAGAAGCCTTTTTCACTTAGGGTAGGCAATTCAGAAAATAAACAACGTGGGATATTAATTTTTCAATGATTATAGTATAGGTATTTGTTTCCCAAACTGGGATTTAGTGCTCATAAAAGATGGTAGATTAATAGCTCTGGAAAGTGAAATCATCTGTTTATCCATTGAAAAGATAATGAAGGCAATGACTTTCATCTACTGTATGAAGCACATTTCATCCACATGTATCCCTAAGCTCTTTACAAATTAATTTATAACCTATTGGATTGGATAGTGCTAGGGATGATTTTAGGCATAACCCTGTTCTACTTATGTCTAAACTATTATTACTCTTAAAAGTTGAGTTATTGGGGCATCTAGGTAGCACAGTGGATTGAACACCAGCCCTGGAGTCAGGAGTACCTGAGTTCAAATCCAGCCTCAGACACTTAATAATTACCTAGCTGTGTGGCCTTGGGCAAGCCACTTAACCCCATTTGCCTTGCAAAAAAAAAACTAAAAAAAAAAAAGTTGAGTTATTACCAAAAATCAACTATAAATATTCATGCTAATTTTTCTTCTTTTGACATTATTGTTTCAATAATTCTTTAGGAAATTTTCTTGTGACATATATATATGGAACTTATTGATTCTTTAGTCTTTTTATTATAAAAATTTCTAATTCAAAATTTCTTCTTCTCTTAAGAAGTATAGGTAATTTCTTGCAATTAGCTAAAAAATAAAACAAAAAAAATCCTCCCTATACCCTCCTTCAAAGAAAAAAACAAAAAAAAATTAGGTAGGCTTAAAGGTTTCATCTCTTACAGTCAGATAAAATTATCAAGAATCTTAGTGACTTTATATGGTAGTTTTATGGATTTTTAAATGTATGTATATAAAAAAAGACTCCTTAAAGTACCTATTATGTGACAGATACAGGGCTAGGAATTTGAGTTATAAAGAAAAAAATAAAAAAGTCCTTGCATTCAAGGAAATGACATTCTGACAATGGAGATAGCATGCATATGTGTAAATATATACAAAATAAATTCAAGATGAATGGAGTGGAGAAGCTTGTAGAATGCTTAGATGCAGAAAGTGCTGCTTGAACTAAGATTTGAAGTCAATAAGTGCAACAGAAGGGATTACATGCTAGGCAGACTTTAAATTTGATCATCTCAAACCTGTTCCCAAGATGACATGCTTTCTCTCTTAAGTTTTTAAATGAGAATTTAATGATTAATATATATATATATATATTCCAAGATTATGACCCAAAATTAATATACTTATAACCCAAAAGATACACAATTACATTTCTGCATATTTGAAGGAAAAACATCAACTTAGATAAAGGAGAAAGAAGAGATAAGAGATAAAAGAAGGAATTAGTTACCCAACAAAGGAAGCTCCAACACCTGAAAATCTGGCTGTCTGGGGAAGTTGAGTCACAACACAGTCTCAAGGGTCTCAATTGGGAAAGTCCCTTCAGCAAAGCATTGTCTCCAGAGGGGTGATTTCCAAAGGCCACATTCCCAAGTAAGATCTTTATAGTGCTCACACAAAAGTGAACATAGGCTCAAGGGTTTACAAGACTGAACTCAGTGATCAGGGAATTTTAGCCAAAACACCTTCAGATCCAGATTATGATTGCTTTCTTTAGGTGTCTTGAGGTAAACACCTAAGGATGGGACAAATCCCCAGGTGTGGACCCCAAAACATGATTACTGGGAATGTTCCCCAGTATTACCTGCCCCAGAACATGTTTTGCTCAATGTGCTTTGATTCAGTGTGCTGAGAAAGTTCCTTCTCCTTGGATCAAAATGGTTGAGAGGGAAGATCTCAATTTAATCCAACATCCTTCAACTAGGGATCCTGAAAATAAAACAATAGCTTTATAAGAGGTGAAGCTAGAGTGATAATTAATCCAATTAATTCTCAAAGATTAGTTCAACATATTTTAAGCAAAAATCAGGTTAAATTTCATGGGAGTAGAACTTAGGATTTTGTTCCTATACATTTCAGGGACAGAGAATGGTTAGTTCAAAGTCACAGAGAAGAACAATAGAAAGACATGAGAGGAGCAGCAAAATGGTCAGTTTGATTAGACCATACAGAACCTGAAGATGAATCATTTAAAAATAGTCCAGATAAATTGAAACCGACTTGTTAATAACTTTAAATATGGAGCAATTAGGTGGCACACCGGCCATGGAATCAGGAGGACCTGAGTTCAAATGTGACCTCAGACACTTAATAATTGCCTACTGTGTGATCTTGAACAAGTCACTTAACCCCATTGCCTTAAATAAAAAAATAAATAAAAAGAAGTTTTAACACAAAAGAGTAAGAATTCTTTTTACTTAACTCTAAAGGTGATAGAGAAGCACTAGAGTTTATTGGACAGTAGAGTAGCACATTCAGATTTCTAATTTAGCCAATTAATTTGGCTGCTGAAAGGGGGTTGAACCAGAGAGGAGAGGGCATGGAAGTCGGAACACTGGGAGAATATTGCAATGATCCAAGATGGTGGCTATATTGGTAGATAAGAGATTTGGGGGGTAGAATTGAGAAGAGTTGGCATCACATTGTAATTCAGTTGTGAGGCAAAGAAAAAAGAGTGAGGAATCAAAGAAGACTCCAATTTTATACAACTATGCTATTGAAAACATGGCAATGCCCTTGGCAGAAAAACAGAAATTTAAAAGATAAGTGGGTTTTAGGAAAAGCTAAATAAACTCTGTTTTACAGATGCTGAGCTTGAGATGTTATATTTAAAATATCCAAAAAATAGTAGAGAAATTAGTGTGGTGGGAATAAAGTACTAAATCCTGTGACATAAAGTCTGGTTTTCCTTCAAATGTACTGAAATAATCTTGAATTAATTGACTTAAAAACTAGAGACTAAGCCTGTTGGCATTACTTCCTGGTCACCTCTGTATAAAATAGCTATGAGGAGTTTCAGGTATGTTCCCAGTCCTCAATGTACATCTATGTGGAATATCCTTTTGATATATTTAAGTGTATTTCTTTTTGTTCATTGATATATAGTATACAAGTGTTTCATTTTACTCTAACATTGATAATAAAATATCATAGCCTATGACTGAGTCCAGCCTCATCCAGAATAACTAGATATAGAGATATGGGTGATATCTACATAAATATCATAATTAAACCCATGGGGTCTGATGAAGTCATAAGAGAAAGACTATACAGAGAAAAAAGGACCAAGGACAGACCTTTTTTTTTTCAACAAAAATAAAAATTGAAGGCTAGTTGATATTCATCCTTCATTCTCGAAAGGGATCATGACATCAAGGAGGTGATGCCATGACAAGCACATGAATTGGATTGGAGTGAGGGGGATGCTGTGCTAAGTCACCAGCCTCACTTTCTCCTCCTGAGTCATCTCATTCAGTGACCAGATAGGAATCAGTAAGACTGGATATGGCCCTGGATAAGAGGTAATGAATGTGTGAGTTGCCCAAGGTCACAGATCTAGGGGTCAATTGTCTGAGGCTGGATTTGAACTTCTGTCCTCCTGACTCTCTAAAATCAATCTTCTATCTACTTCACTACCTAGCTACTAAATGGTATATAAAATAACAATCCACTGTGCAATTAGACACTATTTAAATAGACATTATTATTGACCTCAAAGATTTTATTGTATAATAGAAATACAAATGTATCAGGCATTGATTTAGCCTTAAGAGACAATTGAATCCTCACAATAATATAGTCTATAGAATTAATGGAGTGTGAAATATAACAAAAACTGTATTTGTTATTTTTACATGTATTTTGAGTTCTTGTGAGAATGGTTCAAGATTGCTTTGTCTTGTACCAAATTCTGAATTATTTATTGTATGTATATATATAGTTCATATATATTTAAAATATGTATATATTAAAAACATATATATGTATCTATACATATATAAAATGCATTATGAGAACATTAGAAATCTATGCATATATATGCACATAAAAGCTATGCATATCTACAAATTATATAGCTTCTTTATTTAAAAGTCAGCTTAAAATTGGTTAACTACTTTCCATAAGATATGAATCTATGAAAACATAAGTATTCATAGAGTATAGGTGATATGAGCTTTTATCTCTAATCTAGGAATAAAAATTTATGATCCTAACAATATTTACAAGAAGTTAACCCAATGTAATATCCCCTGCTAAGTTCAACTATATTTATCATTCTTCCTTTATCTTTTCAGTAAATTCTTCTACCTTCAAAAAAAAACTCCAGTTTTGATTTCCTTGCTATATTTTAACATTAAAAGCTTCTCCTATAATATTAGTCAAGCAGTTGTTCTCTGTTGATTATCTAAGGAATTTGGACTTCTAGTCACTAATTATTGTAACTTTCTGCTTCATTCTTATTATCTCTCTTTTTATTAATCACTTGGAACTTTGACTGCTTTCTTTCTCCACTGTTAGAAAGAAAAGGGCACAGGACCATGATTCAATAAGGATATAGTATAGTCACTAAACTAAACTCTTCTTTAATTTAAATTAAATTCATCTTTCTAATTCATTTTCCCCCTTCCCCTTTCCTGATGTAATGGAAATCAAATCAAAAAGATTTACTCTAAGCCCATTGTCTCTCCTAGATATTTTATAATACCTTCATCTAGGAGAAAAACAATTTTAAACACATTATCCTCAAGGGAACCAAACTTTTTTTTCTTACTGACCATCAGAAATATATTTTGAATGGAAATCATGAAAACATGGAATAATAAAAAAGTATTGCACTTGAAGTCAGTGCAATATATTAGATCAATATAAATTGATCAGAACTATGCAAAACCATGATCTAGTTTTATCTCTTACTATTCATATGACCTTGGTCAAATCCCTTGACCTCTGATTTTTAGTTTTTTCAACTATAAAAAGATGGTCTTTGGGTGAACCATCTTTGAGGTCTTTCCTGGATCTAAGAATAAATAAATCAACAAGCATGAAATGCTTTCTATGTACCAGGAATTGCATGCTAAGTGCTACAAATACAAATGAAGTAGAAATTTAGCACTCACGGAGCATTCTAACAGGGATATTCAACAAATAAAAGTAAGTAGGGAAGATAGCAACTCAAGGGAATGGTGGAAAAGTCTGAAGATGAAAGAAGAAAGATATTTTTTCTTAAAATGAAGGCTCTGGAACAAACCAATCAATCACAGGAAGGCATCACCAAGTTGAAATATCCATCCATTTCATTAATGGTTAGGACATGCTCAAGGAGATGTAATTGTTCTTGCTCATTAGTATAATGAGCAGGGAAATGTATAGAAACCAAGGTATCAATTAGATTTGTAACCCCAGCCTATGATTGGCATGAGGGGCAGGAACAAAGCCTTGCAAAGTGCATAAAAGAGCTTGTATTTTGGGATTTCCCTGCCTCATTCTCCAGCCATGAGAAAGGTGTGCCATTTTTATTTTAATAAAAACCATTTAAATTACTCAAAAAAAGGAAGGAATGGGGAGATTGAACTTCTGTGAGAATCAAAAGCAGGACCTAGAGAGGAAAAATAGTCTCTAAATGCATTCAAAGACATTTTAAAATAGTGATTTCATCACCGTTATTTAATGGAATTCATGGTTTAGTTATCAAAACAAAATTTTTAAACAATGAAATACTAACAATTTTAAATTTTAAGTTGACAATTAGCCATGTTTTTAACCAGTTCTATTAAAAATTTCACTAAATAATTAAAAGGAAAATGCAAGTGAGAAATGAAAGAAAAAAATTTTTTGAAAGATTTAAATATTCTGAGGATTTGGTTTCAATCACATTCAATTCAGCAACCATTTATGGTGTGACTATAGAGCAAAGCATTGTGACAAAGGCTGAGAGTACAAAAGCAAGCATGAGAGCTCCTGTTCTCTAGAAATCAAAATTCAGTTTTAAATGGAAAGGATAGGGAGAAGGATAAGGAGGCCAGATGGCAGGTCAACAGCATGTACATAGATATGTATAATGTACATATAAAACAATGCAAAGTAATTTCCAGTGGAAAAAAGTCTTAATAAGACTTTAAGAAATAGGAAATTAGGAAAGACCCTAATAAGTGATGACACATGAAGAAATCAGGGATTTCACAAAGTGGAAATGAGCAATGACTTCTCAGTGTGGTAGAAATTAGGTGGTGCAGTTCAGACCCTGGGAAAGGCATTTAAGTTTGTTTGCCTCAGTTTCTTCAACTGTAAAATGGAGACAACAACAGAAGTATTACAGAATTATTGTGAGAATCAACTGAGATCATTTATGTAAAGTGCTTAACTAAGTACCAGCACATGGTGGGTGCTTATTCTCTTTTCCCTTTCTTTCTCCCTTCTGTGAAAAAGCAGAAAGATAGATTATTAAATGTTATATTTTGGAAGAGCCAATAGGTCAGTTTGACTAGAACAAGATTGTACAAATTGGAGTAACATGAAATAAAACTATAAAGTTAACCTAAAGCCATGTTGCAGAAGACTTTAAATGCCAAGCTAAAATTTCTATATTTTATCCTAGAGTCATTGAAGTTTATCTTTTTGTAGCACCAGCATGATGGGCAGAACTGTGTTTAAAATATCAATTCTAAAACTATGTGGAGAAAATATTACAAAAAAGAGAGATTTAAAATGAGAAAATCAATATCCAATATTCATTCAGTCAATACCTACTATGTTTCACTCACTGTTCTAAGTGTTAGGGGATACAAAGAAAGACAATAAAACAGTCCTTGCTCTCAAAGAGCTCAGTTTAATGGAAGAGACAACATAAAAAAAAACAAATAAATGAAGTACAAACAAAATATATGCATGATAGATTAAAGATAATCAAAAGAGGGAAGAAACTATGCACAAGACAAGATTTTTTTTTTCTTGGAGGAAACTAGAGAATCCAGGAGGTATACATGAGAAGAGAAGGAAGAAAATTCCAAGCATGAAGAACAGTCAGTGAAAGTTCCCAAATTCCAGAGATGAAGTGCCTTTTCAAAGAACAGCAGAGATTCATGTCAGTAGACCACAGAATACATTGGAAGAAATGAAGTGAATGACTGCATATGTATGAAATGGACATGATATAAAAGGTTTGGTATACCGATCAGAGAATTTTATATTTAATAGTGAAAGTGATATGTGATATATATTTATATTGATCAAATATATAATTTGATACATTTGAAGTAAGGAGTCTATTGGGGTAAGGGAGAGTCAAGTAACATAGCAACTTTTCAATTTTTGGAAGATTAATTTCCAAAATAAAGGGGAAATTAATAGAAATGTAATAGGACATGACAACATATTGCATATATGTGGTAAGAAACAATGAAGAGTCAAAGATGACATTTAGGCTACAAGCCTGGGTGACTAGAAGAATGATGGTGACCTCAACAGTAATAGTGAAATTCAATGGGGGAATATAATGAGACCAATTTTAGACATATTGAATCTGTAGTATATCTAGTTTGAAATGCCCAATAGGCAGTTGGAGATTTGAGTCTGGGAGTTAGGAGCGGTATAGAGCTGGAAAAGTTGATTTGAGAATCATCAGCATAGAGATGATATTGATCACTGTAGATACAAATAAGATCACCAAATGAAATACAGTAGGAAGAGAAAAAGGTTAAAGTGTCTTGGTGAATACCTTCTTTAGCATATATGATTCTGTTGACAATCCAGAAAAAGAGACTGAGAAGAAGAGAGATATGAGATAATAGCTAAATTGGACAGATAGATCAAGTGATCTTCTTCTGAGGATGAAGATATAGGTGTGTTTGCAAGCAGTAAAGAAGCAGACAGAAAATGGAGAAGGCTAGGACATAAAGAAAGAGGACTTATAGAGGTAGCAGTCTGCAGGAAAATAGAAGTTATAATGGTATCACATATTTGTAGAGTGGTTAACCTTGTTAAGAAGAAGGGCTATATCTTCATATGAGACAGGTGAAGAAAATAGTGGCAGAAGCCATTTGGATAATGTGAGATGAGGAGGGGGAAAGAGGGAGCTCTTTGTATTTCTCCTCAATTTTTTCAGTGAAATATAAGGCAACATTCTTTCTGGATCTTCTTGCTAAAACCACCCCTTTCTTTTCCACTCCTCTCTTTTTGCTATCAAGAGACACAATGTTTTCCAGAGTTAAGGCCCAGAAAGCAGTCGTTTGCACTCACCCTCTAGATAAACTCTACTGCAGAAAAATCACAGAATTATTTTGCAACAGCCTCAGCTGGTCCCTGTGTTCAGACAAGCACTTGTAGGAATCACATTCTGGTCATAAAGCCCTGCTATGAATCAAACTTCCCTCATTGTTGCTGTTACCCCATCATTGTCAGAGTTACCATTCACTCTGTGTTTCTTTGTCTACTTACTTTATGTTTCAAGTCTTAGCCTTACTATAATGGGTCTCCTTGATACCAGAACAGAACCTGGAATTATTATCTAGTTTCCCTCCTCTAATAGAATTAAAAATACTTTGTGCATGGGGGCTGCTAGGTGGTACAGTGGATAGAGCACCAGTCTTGGAGTCAGGAGTACCTGAGTTCAAATCAGACCTCAGACACTTAATAATTACCTAGCCATGTGGTCTTGGACAAGCCACTTAACCCCATTACCTTGAAAAATCTTAAAAAATGCTTTGTGCTTATAACCACTGTGAGCATTTTTTTTAATTTTTCTGAGTTTAACAGTTTAACTTCTGTGAGCACTTTAGTATTTTTCAGAATTAACAATGGTTACACAACTTCCCTGATGCTTTGTTTTCAAAGATTTATTTCTGATGCTTTATTTTTAGGGTTTGACAATTTTCAGTTAAGCATAGGGAAGGATGAATGAGACATGGGCAGTTTAAGGAGAGATAAAAAGGTTTGGAAAATCTCTTTGGACTTGGCGATTGAGTGAGGCAGTGAGTTAACTAGGAAGCTGTAAAAGGATTGCTTGACTTCGATGAGAGCCCACCAGAGATTATATAACATAACATTATTGTGAATTCAGGCAGTTTATCTTCATAATTTTTCCAGCACCATGTAAGTAGAAGTAAAAGCAGCACATAGGAGTAATGCAAAGACCTGGAAAGGCAAGATCTTAGCTAGAATAAAAGGATAAGGACCTTTGGAGAATAGGACAGTGTAGAGTTGAATTGTTCCCCAAGGGGTCAAAAGGGGAAAGCAAAGAGCCTTAAAAAGAACTGAGGAGGGAAGGAATTAAAGGTCTTGGTGAGGCTGAAAAACAAGATTTGGTATTTCCAGTAAGAAGGAAATGTGGGATGATAACAGTTTGTCATCAAAGAAATCTCAGTCTATGAACTCTGGATGATAGAAAAAATGACCAGCTCTGTGTGTAGTCAAGGTAGATTGGAAGAATAGAATGGGAAATACAAAGTGGAGAAGATAGGAAGTTAGGTTTTTTGAGGGAGTATCAGCTTGTATATTGAAGTCCCCTAGTATGAGAATAAGAGTTAGGAAGAGAGGAAGGCTGTGACCCAGGCATGAACTCATTGAGGAAAAAAGGTTGAAACATTGAAATTGGTAGACAATACAAATGAAAATTTCAATTGGGTGGTAAATATGAATTAAAGTGAACCTCAAAGGAAGAAATGTTATTGAATAGCTCTGTAAGTGGCAGTGGGGAACAAGACAAATTCTAAGTCTCTACTCTACCTGTGAGTTGGGGGATATGAAAGAAAGTGCAACTCAAAGGATATGAACAGACTGTTTTCAAATAAAGAAATTAAAGCTATATATAACCATATAAAAATGCTCCAAATAATTATTGATTAGAAAAATGCAAATTAAAATAATGAGGTATCATCTCATACTTATTAGAGTAGCCAAAATGAGAAAAAGGGAAGATGATCAATGTTGGAGAGATTGTGGGAGGATTGGAACATTGATGCATTGCTGGTGGTGTTGTGAACATATCCAACCTTTCTGGAGAGCAATATGGAACCATGTCCAAAGAGCAATGAAACTGTTCATAGCCTTTGACCCAGCAATTCCAATTCTAGGTCTATATCCAGAAGAAATTGTAAAAAATGTGAAAAGTCCTACATGTTCCAAAATATTCATAGAAGTTCTTTTTATAATGACAAAGAACTGGAAATTGAGGGGGTGCTCATCAATTGGGAAATGGCTAAACAAGTTATGGTACATGAATACTGTGGAATATTATTGTTCTATAGAAATCATAAATGGCCAGACTCTAGAGAAGCATAGAATGACTTAACAGGATCTAATGCTGAGCAAGGGAGTAGAACCAAGAGAACAATGTACACATCAACAACATTATGAGATGAACAACCTCAATGGAAGCAGCTCCTCAACAGTCCAGAGAGTGAGGACAACTGTATTTGACTGATTATGGATGATATTATCTTCAAAAAAAAGGGAGAAAAACAAAACAAAACACACAGAAAAAATCCCAACAACTTTTCCAAATTTGATGAACAATTTATAAAAATTATGTCAATCCTAATTCCTCATGCCAAAAATTACTAATTTGTAAATATGTTCAACAAAATATGTATGAAAAATGATAACCTGAATGTTCCCTATTGATGGGAGGAGGTTGGAAGGGAAGGTGGAGGGAAATGTTATAACCTGGATATATGCATGTATAAATGAATGAAAATAAATAAACAAATTTTAAAATAAAAAAAAGGAAGTCCAAACAATGCTGTAAAAGATTTCCAAAGAAGGTTGCCATGCTTAAAGCTGTCATATTGCCATAATTAGGAGGTTAACAGATCTCAGTGAGAGCCAAAAGATGGCAGGAGTAAGAAAGCAAAAAATTTAAAATGAAAGTAGGTGTGTTACCTATGGAACAGGCCTTCCAGAGAGTAGAAGGGGTGGATAGTCTTAGTGTATGATAGTGGTGGAAGGTTTGAGGGAAATGAGGATAAGTATCAAACAATGGGAATCAACATACAGAATATGAATTTTGGCAGTGATGGGGTTAAGAATCAATTATTGGTCTTGGAAGAGAAGAAAATTGAAAACTATCTTAGTCATCTAAGCAAGAAACTTTAGGAGTATAGGATATATGAGTGTAGAGAAAGAAATGGATGTGAGAGATGTTTTGGAGATATAATACACAAGATTTTATTGAAGAGGGATGATATTGAAAAGGAGATTTGCAACTCATAGTTTGCTGACACTCTTAATTTGGCTTCACTCTCTAGTAGTTATGTAAAGTCATTTGCAACCAGGAAATGTATACCTGACTCTGGAAATGAAATCTCAAATACAGTTGTTCTCGTTCTTTTTCCTGAATGACTTTGTGTTGGACTCTTAATACTAAAACAATGCTGTCATCTCTATCTCCCAAGTCCCACACCTAATTTGTCATTCTTTACTTTCTGAAAAATCCCTTTCTCAAACTAAACCCTGTAGCAGCTATTTGAAAAAAAAAAGTTATTACTTTCCTTTATTAAAGCTGTCATTTAGTTGTCTCTATAGTTATCTAAATAATCTATGGAAATAGGAGAGAGTAACACAAGAGTCATAAAACTTGAATGGTTTTCTTTTCTTTTTTAGTTTTTAACCAAAATATTGGCAAGAAGTTAGGTGTCTGGAGACTCATGTTGATAAAATGGATTGACATTTTTAGTTTGGGGTTACTCCATCCTCCATCCTCATGTGTGAACTCTTGACTTGGGGTAGGAAGCACAGTTTCAAACTGGTCTTAAGGTCTCTCATCCAAGCTCTTTATATGATCTGTTCTGTGGCCCAAGTAGGCATAAAAATACAATCAATATGCTGAGTATAGCATTCTATTGACCCTGAGAAAATTGAATAATTATACATTTCACAAATTTAAGAAATACCATATGTAATATGAAATAAAAGGATTTGATCAGTCATAATATAATCTCAACAAGAAATTGGATTGGGCAGATGCTTGGGGCAGGAAGAAAGTCATGGCCATTTCAGGTGCATAGCCATAGATGTTAGAGTCAGGAACAAAAAAAAGCAGCAATGGTTGAATTGATTTTCTGGACTATTCAAGGAACTAGAAGCATTAGGGTGATTGTGAGACCAAGGTGAAAAGAAAGTAGCAATAAATGAGAACTAATATAAAGGTCATGGATACTGGTTAAAGGAACTCAGTAGAACCCAATGAGAAGCAGATGAATAGGCTTCTCGTAGAATACCTTCTTCAAAGAGATTCTCAGCCCACTCAGGATACTGGACTTTGCCCATTACTATTGGGAGATTTATGGAGACCACAATGGAATTTCTAGAATTCATGGAAGAAGAAAACAGTCTTTCCTGGGTAGTACAATACAATTATTTTTGTTAATAGGACTTTAGTGTTTCTCTTATTTTCATGTCCTTTAATAAAACTGTTGTATGATTAAATGCTTATTTCTAGCTTTATGTTTTTAAGGAGTTTGAAGATTCCAATAAAGAGTTAGAAATGAACCAATTTATGTCTCAGGTAAGTGAGCCATTATTGAACCTGTGTGGGGAGTCCATGTGAGCCCAGAAGTGATCTGTTCTGAGCTATAGATCACTGGTTTGGTTATTACCTGTGTTCATATTTTTATTTGTTTGTTTATTTGGTTTTTGTCTGACATGCCCTGACTAATTTTCACAATCTTCAGAAGCTGGTGAAAATAATTCCTTGGAGAATGGGTGACCAATGTGTTATATTATTGCAATGAGATATTATTGTATTGTACAAAGTGATGAATCTGAGGAATTCAGAGAAACATTATATTGCTTCCATTAACTAATGAAGAATGACATAACCAGAATCAAAAGTGTAATATACACAATGACTGAAAGAATGTAAATGAAAGAATCACTAAAAATAGAGCTAAGCATTCAGAAATTATTATGTGTAAAGCTTAGTCTAGAGAACAGAAAGGGAAACCTAATTCCCTTCCTTAGTCTTAAGGTGAGGAATTATAGGGATGAAGTGTTAAATACACTATAAGATGTCATGCTGTGTGAGTTGTTTTTATTTATCTAGGTTTGGGGGTTTGTTTTGGAAAAAAGGAAGCTTCATTGCAATGTTATGTAAAAACCAAAGGTATCAATAAAAACTTGTTTTAAAAAAAAGTAAGAACAGAGAGTAACTATATATTATCAGCCCGCTATTGAGCAAATTAATAATCTATTCACCATGAGGTAATAGATGGTGTTTGTGGTGCTTGTCTGCAGTAACAACAAATTTGAGAATGACAGGCCCTAAAATGGAATCAATCTTGATCTTTAGTCTTCCATTAGCATTATTTGTTGACCATCTATACACATACATATATCGTGTGTTATATATATGTATGTGTATGTGTATGTGTGTGTGTGTGTGTGTTAGAGTCAGGAGCAAAAGAGGTAGCAATGATTGAACTGATTTTCTGGACTATTCAAGAAACTAGAAGCATTAGGGTGATTGTGAGACCAAGGTGAAAAGAAAGTAGCAGTAAATGAGAACTAATATAAAGGACATGGATACTGGTTAAAGGAACTCAGTAGAACCCAATGAGAGGCAGATGAATAGGTTTGTCACAGAATACCTTCTGCAAAGAGATTCTCAACCCACTCAGGATATTGGACTTTGCCCATCAGTATTTGGAGATTTATGGAGATGACAATGGAATTCCTAGAATTCATGGAAGAAGAAAACAGTCTTGCCTAGGTAGTACAATAGTGATGTAAAAACCGAAGTTATCAATAAAAATTTGTTTTTTAAAAAAAATAAAAAATGGTAAGAATAGAGAGTAACTATATATTATCAGCCCACTATTGAGCAAATTAATAATCTATTCACCATGAGGTAATAGATGGTTTTTGTTGTGCTTGTCTGTGGTAACAACAAATTCTGGAAAGGCCCTAGCATGGAATCAATCTTTTGATCTTTATTCTTCCATTAGCATTATTTGTTGACCATTCATACATATATATATGTTATGTTTTATATATATATATATATATAACATATATATATATATATACCAAATCAATAAGATAAAAGTGGTTTTATTATGTTATATAATCTTTAAGGTAAGAATAACTAATTAGAGGCAGCTAGTGATGACATAATAGATAGAGCACCGACCCTGGAGTCAGGAGGACCAGACACTTAATAATTATCTAACTGTGTGATATTGGGCAAGTCACTTAATCCCCATTGATTTGCAAAAAAAAAAAAAAAAAAAAGAATAACTAACTAAACCCCAGGGTCTATTCTGCCCATAAGATTTTTTTCCTATTTTCAAAGGTTATTACAAAAACTCTAAAGGGAAATATCTAATTTAATTGCTGCCTCAATCAGTGATTGGAGTTAACTGTAGGTCATTCATATCTATGAGTACCAGATTATCTGCCAGTAGGTAAAAAACAGAGTAAGTATAACCAGTCTCTTTCCCAAAGGCTTCACTTAGAACCCTCTTTTCCAGTCAATTACTACTGTCTTTGACTTATTCCAGGCTCTAAGTCCAATATGCTGTCCCCTGCTCCTTCCTCCATCAATGGAGTGTTATTCCATAAATCAAGCACTTCAACACAGAAATCTCCTGTGGAGAACTATTTCCTGTCTGCTCATACTGAGCATTTTTTATTCCTATTTGCACCATGACCTCCACCTCTTCTCCATCAGTAATCTTTTCTCTGACCCTGGGTCCTTTATCTCTTATACCTTAACTTCTACATTATTTTATCAAGGTTTATGCCTCTATTATAGAAATAATTTATTTCTTTCATTAATTTTTAAATCATATGGGACATTTCTCCTGCAAATTGTTGACTAAAAGCTTCCCCCCTGTTAAAATTAACCATAATCTGAAGAAAATTTTAGGAAATAAAGGAAGATTATTTGTTGAATAGATAGAGTACTGAGTCTCAGGAATACTTGTTGAAGTCTGACCTTACATATTTATTTACAAGTTTTGTGACCCTGGGCAAATCACTTAAGCTCTGTTTGCCTTAATCCACTGGAGGAGTAAATGAGTCTTTGTCAAGAAAATTCCACTTACAGTATCAGTGTGCTGTCATGAAAAGTAGGACATCTGAACAATTGAAAGATAATAATTTGACATATTTCAGAAGTCAAAGGGGAGCCAAAGTGATTGAGTTTTGTGTTAGCTCCCCTAGGCAAATATTGAAAGAAGACTTTCCCTGATGCTGAGTCTTTCTGGTTATCTTTAAGACAAGAAAATCTCCCCTTTCAATCAGTCTGTTTGTGAAATCTCCAAACATAGTTTTGGTCTGTAAACTGACTTAGTTTACCTACAAAGTTTGTTTGTTTCCTTTATGCTAAATATGATTATACAAGTACAACTTTTACCAGATTTTTCATAGGATGTGAAGAGAGGAGGAAAGGGATGATGGTAGAAAAACGTGGAATTCAAAAATTCACAAATATTGAAAACTACCTTTGCATGTAATTGGAACAATTAAATAAAATTTCAAAAAGGTTGTTTCCTTGGGGAATATATGAAATTATGACTCTATTAACCAAGTTTGTCCAACTTTTATTGAAAAAGATATGGGATTATGGATCTATCTTTTCTTTATTATGACCTAAGAGGAATGTACAAAATTAAAATATGTAAATGAATTATTTCTGTTACTCTGATAGAATTTTGCTTATAAAATGGTTTGTTAGACTAATAAATAGGGGGTTCAGATTTTCTCTGAGATCTGAATGTTTGAGAATCTTAAAACCTAGATTTTTACCTCAGTAATTTTTGCATTATGACAAATATATATATGGCAGTAGTTAACCTACCACATGAATTCAAAGAGGAAATGTTTCTCTCATAAGACCTCCAAACCACTTCTATTTCAGTTCCATAGGATACTCATATATTTTCCCCTTTCCTTTTCACCTCTATATTCCCTCATTAGAATATAAGCTTCTTAAGGGATGAGATTGACTTGTTTGCATATATACATACACATATAAATATATACATATATATATATATATATATATATATATATATATATATATATATACACATTACTCAGTGCTTACTACAGTACTACAGTGTCTGGTAAATAGTAAGAACTTAATAAATGTTCTATCATCTCTATCAATCCCTATCATCTCTAACCTCTATTTACTTATCAACCGTCCATCTAGCTATCTATCTATTGATCATCCATCTATCATTTATCGATCTATTTATCTATCATCTCTCAGTCTCTCTAACCCTCCTTAGCTTACAAGATGTGGTATCTCAGTTACTCTAACTTTGAGATCTTGTTTTGTCCTCATTAATCCTACTAGAAACCAAGAGTCCTATCCCCTTTCTACTGCCTTTCCCCTCCCTACCCCATGCCCATCCTAACTCCTGTAACTGTGTCTCTGATGCTACCACTAAACCTGTGTGAGAGTGTCTCTTTCTGGTTACCAAGAGACGGGCACAAAATCTTTGACTGCCTTTTGGGAGTCATGGAAACTGCCAAACCCTCTGCTCTCATTTCTGAGTTCCTTCTGTTATTTCTGCTACAATTTTCTTGTAAAGTTGAAAACTGAGGTTATATATAAGACAAACATCCCTTTGACAAAGTCCAAAGAAGGGAAGTTTGTGAGATTCTCTTCAGCCTAAATTAGTTTTAAGGCAAACATAACTTAAGAAATGCATTTATGTGGTTTAATAGACTGAGTCTGTGAGACATGGAGGAAGTTATCTAATCTCTCAAAGCTGAAGTCTTCTCTTCAACAAAAAACAGTTATTACTATCTTTAATTTCACAACAAAGTCTGTCACAGAGTAGTTGTATGGAAAATATACTTGATAACCCTCAGAGTACTATATGATGAAAATTGTTATCATGATGACTTTGTAATGATACACACTGCACATACAATTATCTAAATTTCTGCTGGACTTAAATCCATGGCTAAAATATGACTATGAATTTTCTAGAAAAGTCAGATTTGTCCTTAATATCCTTTATCCATAATCAACTGGATAAAGTCCCTCCTCACAGAAAAAGATAACCAAATGGAAGAGAATATGAATAGTGTTTATTTATTTAAAATTAAATATGAAAGATATAATTAAACCTTTAACTAATCTTAATATCACTGTCAGAACCCCATGGGATGCTGCAATGAATGGACTGATCTGAAACTAGAAAGCATTTCTTACATTTATGTATAATTCTGAAAATATATATATATATATATATGCATAGATAGCTAGATAGATGGATATGAAAGTACCAATATTGTCTCAAATGCATTTTCCCCTTAGAAAAGCATAAAGTAGAAGTTTATTCTGTGGTTACAGAAATTGACTTTCAAGAGTTGTTTACTCAACATCTCTAGAGAACATGAAATTAATCTTTAAAAGAAGCAATATGACCAACTGAAAACAAAACCATCTGGACCTACCTTTGAAAAATTAATATATTTTCCTGAAAAAATACTAGCCCATATCCAACAACTTCAAAAATAATCCTATCTTTGAAAGTCTGAAACAAAACAGTTTTTCTCACATATTGTTTCAATAATATTATTTCCTCTGGAACTAACTGTTCAATTCTAAAGATTTATTAACAGTCTTTTGCTCTGACAACTGATCATTTTCTCTGGGTTGCTGTGGTATTTGTTTTTTAGATATTTCCAAAAGCATTCAGGGCACATGAATCATGGACATTTTGAATCCATAAAAATAAAATGAACTTCCTTAGGTATACATTCTTTATATAACATAGCTAACTCAACTTTTAACTTAGCAGTTTTGGGAACCAATAAGTCTTTTTCTTAGACCATGAAGAACCAATCTTATTGTACATATATTCTTAAATCTGAGTAGGTCTATATAACTAAACTAATTTGTTGATGGCACAATTGATATGGTTATTTCTGCTATCTTGATGACCACATTTCTGAATGGTTGCTATGACTGATCCAACAAAATACCTCTCAATTTTATAAAGACCATCAAAATGCTTTCTATGTACTGTCAATGGAGATAACAAATAATTTTGCAAACAGTTGCTAAGGGATACCTAACAGGTTAATAGAGCTTTTAAATAAGACCATTATAAAAATATCAAAAACTGAACACAGAAACTAAGCTACTGAAACAAATTTTCTATTTCAAAAGTCAGTTATAGGAAAGTTTATAAGCTCTCTACTTAAATATAACTATGTTATTTTTCAAATTGTATACTATGAAAACACAAAACAACAAAATTTGTTAAAAGCCAACTATGTAGATAATATATATATATATATATATATATATACCATCAGTCAAAATAACTAACATAAAGTAGATGTTAATTTTTGAATACAAACAAATTAAAACCCATTGTGCTATTTAATAACATCTTTAATGTCATTAAATAGTCTTAAGCAAAATACTATAATGAAAAATTAGCAATAATTTCATATTAAGAAATTAAATCAGGGCAGCTAGGTGGTACAGTGGATAGAGCACCAACCCTGGTCAGGAGAACCTGAGTTCAAATCCAGCCTCAGATATTTAATAATTACCTAACTGTGTGGCCTTGGATAAGCCACTTAACCCCATTGCCTTGCAAAAAAAAAAAAACTAAAATAATCAAATCTTTATCTATGATATTAATCTTCTAATTTGATTTGGTATTTGTTTATGACAATTTTATTTCCTAGCATGCTTAGATGTGCTTCTTTTCTGATGTTTCAGATAATTCAAGTTTATAATTTTCCCATTTGGTTAGAGGTAGTTGATGCAATTTCTGTGAAATGTCTCTCTTCCACTAGTAGAGTACTTTTCTTTTCATTGCAAATTATTACTGAAGAATGATCAGATTCTCTAAGTGCATTATTTGCAGGATCAATCCTGGGCAAAATTATAAAATATTTAAATTTGTTTTTGATGACTTCTCTTCTACTTTGCCCTGGACTTCCCCAACACCCTATACCCCCAACTCCCAGGAAATATTTCTGTACTTTATTCCATTACTTATACTTATCTCTTAATTTAGATTCTTTCTTTCATTCCCTTCCTTTGAGAACAAATGTTTAAACTTCATTGAGCATATATAATAAATGAATTGTGCTGACACCTTAATACTTGATAAATCTACTTTGCAGATATGAAAACATAATTGATTTTTCAGTGTGTAAATCTAGACCTCATATTTCTCTACAAAACCATTATGAACCTCCACAAAACATGCTAGATATCTTTCTCTGGTTCTTTTAAAATTTCATCCTTACAAGTGAATGAATCTGTAATTAATACATGCGCATTTCAACTCTGTTGGGGTTTTTTTTCCTGGAGGTTGTATCATGCTGCCTTTGTTGTCTTACTTGCTAAATATTTTAATACAGAGTTAGTCCAAGATTTAGATTTAATCGTAGAATAATTTTGAGAAATAATATATTAATGGACATCTAGGCATGCACTGTAGGCAATTTTATATTCTGACAGAGGTGATTGGTCTTACAATTAGCTAAATTTAAGAAATAGTCAGAAGCCCAGAATTGTTTTAATTTATTAACATTTGATGGATGTTATATTAAAAACAAAAAAGGAATGGAATTTTTGTTAATCCAGGTAGTTCTTGCAAAGCCAAGAAAGCAATGTTTGGGCAGGAATTCCCAGAAACTCTTCCCCCCAAAAGCTCCAAAAGCCACAGAATTATGGCTGTAATCATATTTTAGAAGGGCAGAACCCACAGAAAGACTGAGTGAAGCAATTTCCCAGTCCAAGACAACTTGATAGATGTACAGAAAAAGTCTGTTCCACTGGGGGGTGGGGGTGGGGGAATGGAAAAAGCCTCTCTGCACCAGAGCAAAGCAGCTCTAGCCTTTCAAGAACAGCCCACTGTGAGCCTGGGTCTCTGGGGGCACCTGGATCCTTGGCAGTGGGATTAGTTTCCAGACCTCTTGGTCCAGGCTGGCTTAAAGGGTTGAAGGGAGAACTCTGTTGCACCAGAGTGAGAATGGCCAGCACTGGCCTCACTGCAGTCTCATGGAGGAACCTATGGAGCCACCCAGCAGCTGCTACCAGAGCACTCAGTTCAAGATGGTAAGGGAATGAGGAGAGACTACAGAGTCTCTCTGCTCTTCCTGGGGCAGGATTCTGCTGTTTTGCACATACTCAGATCCAGGGCTCACTGGCCTCCCATACTACCATAGAGTAAAAATTCTGCTCACAGTTTTAGGGCAAAAGGGAGTGCTTGTGGGTCATCCACAGACAAGAGCACATGCCAGGAGAGCAGGCAGAGTCTCTCATAAGACTTGAAGGAATTAAGGTCCTGGGGGGTGGGGGTCCCAAAACCCCCCAAAAACTTTAGCAGTGTAGTAAATCAGTCATGGGCTTAGGAAATGGGCAAAAATCAGAAAAAGACTATAGAAAAGAATTTTGGTCCGATGGAGGATCAAAAGCTACATTCAGATGATGACAAAGTCAAAGCTTCTATATCAAAAGCCTCCAAAAGAAATAGAAAATGCGGGGCAGCTAGGTGGCGCAGTGGATAAAGCACCTTCCCTGGAGTCAGGAGTACCTGGGTTCAAATCTGGTCTCATACACTTAATAATTACCTAGTTGGGTGGCCTTGGGCAAGCCACTTAACCCCATTTACCTTGCAAAAACCTAAAAAAAATAGAAAATGGGTTCAAAGGGGCAGCTAGGTGGCACAGTGGAGAAAGCACTGGCCCTGTAGTCAGGAGTACCTGGGTTCAAATCCGGTCTCAGACATTTAAGAATTACCTAGCTGTGTGGCCTTGGGCAAGCCACTTAACCCCGTTTGCCTTACAAAAAAAGAAAAAAGAAAATGGGCTCAAACTTTGGAAGAGTTCAAAAAAGACTTTGAAAAGCAAGTAGGGGAGGTAGAGAAAACATTGGGAAGAGAAATGAGAGCAATGCAAGAAAATCATGAAAACTAAATCAGCAGCTTAGTGAAGGAGATACAAAAATACTGAAGAAAATAATATGTTAAAATCCAGTTTAGATCAAATGAAAAAAAAGTTCTAAAGATATACAAGAAGGAGAATGCCTTAAAAAGCAGAATTGGCCAATTGGAAAAAGAGATTTAAAAAGCTCTCTGGGAGCAACTAGGTGGTGCAGTGGATAAGAACACTGGTCTTGAAGTCAGTATGATCTGAGTTCAAATCTGACCTCAGACTTAATAATTGCCTAGGTGTGTGACCTTGAGTGAGTCACATAACCCCATTGCCTTAAATAAACAAAACTTTTTTTAAAAAGGAAAAAGCTCTCTGAAGAAATAACTTCTTCAAAAATGGAATGAAGCTAAGGGAAGCTGATAACTTCAAGAAAAAAAAAAGAAAGAAAATCTAGAGGAAAATTTGAAATATGTCACAGGAAAACAACTGACCTGGAAAAACAAATCCAGCAGAGATAATTTTAAAATTACTTAATTACTTGAAAATCATGACCTGGACTTCATTTTTCAAGAAATAATCCAGCAAAATTGCCCTGAGGTCCTAGAAGCAGAGGATAAAATAGAAATTGAGGGAATGCATCAATAATCCCCTGAAAGAGATCCCCCCCAAAAAAACCTCCCAGGAGTATTATAGCCAAATTCCAAAATTCTTAAGTCAAGGAGAAAATATTGCAAGCAGTCAGAAAGAAACAATTCAACTACCATGGTTTACAGGATTACACAGGATTTGGCAGTGACTACATTAAGGGTTTGTATGGCTTTGAATATAATATTCTGGAAGGCAGAAGAGCTTGGATTACAACTGAAAATCAACTACTCAGCAAAACTGAATATCCTCTTTCAGGGGAAAAGGTGAACATTCACTGAAACATGGAATTTTCAAACCTTAATGTTGAAATAACCAGAGCTGAAGAGAAAATTCCATCTCTAAGTACAGGACTCAGGTAAAGCATAAAGAGGGTGGACTGGAAAGACTAAATATGATGGATTCAATGATGCTGAATGACTTATATTCCTGCATGGGAAGAAGATACTGATAACTCATATAAACCTTCTCATTTATTAGAGCAATTAGAAAGAGCATGTATAATCAAGGCAAAGGAGGGAGCTGATAAAATAGTATCATATAGTATAAAGATGGAGTCAATGGGTAATAAAGGAAAGTAATGGGAAAAAGTGAAAAGAGAAGTAGAATGGGATAAGGTATTTTACATTAGAGAGTCAAGAAGGGAGAGGCTAGGTGATGCAATGGATAGAGCACAGGAGCAGGAGCACCTGAGTTCAAATCTGGCTTCAGACACTTAGCTGTGTGGCCTTGGGAAAACCACTTAACCCCATTTGCCTTGCAAAAACCTTAAAAAAAAGTCAAGAAAAAGGTTTTGCAATGGAGTAGAAGGGGGGGGGAAGGTGAGGGGTAATGAATGAGCCTTCATTCTCATCAGAAATGGCTCAGTGAAGAAATAATATACACATTTAATAGGGTATAGAAATCTCTCTTACCCTAGAGAAAAATGAGAGGAAAGGGATAGGAGAACGGGGACAGGGTGAGGGGAGGGAGGGAGTAGGTGATACAAGAGAGGGAAGATGGTTAGAGAGGGTAGTCAGATACAACACACTTCTGAGGAAGGATAGACAGAAAAGAGAGAAATAATTAAATAAATGGGAGTGGTGAAAAATAGAATTGAGGGCAATACAGTTCACAGCAGCAACTGTGGGAAAATTATTGAAGAAATTTTTGTGATGAATTTAAGATAAAGAATGCAGCCCATCTCAGAGAAAGAGCCAATGGCATCTGAACACAGACTGAAGTACACTATTTTTTTCCTCTCACTTCATTTCACTTGTGGTTTCTCTCTCCTTTTTGGGGGGGAGGAGGGTTTATGTTACTTTCACAACAAAATTACTGTAATAATGTAAAAATAAATAAATAAATCATTTTTTAAAAGTCCAGGTGATAAATCATTTTTTGAAAGTCCAGGTGATTCTTCATTTTCTTCCAAAAGAGCATATCTGCTATTTGATTGTTTGATTGCTGTGTGTGTGTGTGTGTGTGTGTGTGTGTGTGTGTGTGTGTGTCTGTGTCTGTGTCTGTGTCTGTGTCTAGGTGTTTCAGCCAAGGCAGGCAATTTTGTATCTTCCTAGCCTATCCCTGATAATGAATTTTTAGGGCTCTAGGGCATTATTTTTTGCTTTGTCCAATGTACATAGGTAATTAAAAAGAATAAGTATTCCATCCTAAGGAAGTGACCTAGGTACAGAAGAGCTTATATTACTGTGAGGCTTAAAGAAATGAAAGTTTCTGCTGACACAGTCTGTTTTTGCCTTTTTCATAAAATCGAACTCAACATTTTAGGTCACTCCATTTCTTTTGATCCTTTCAGGTTTCAGATGGCTCAGCCGCTGAAGTTCTGGGAAGTCAGGGAGACTGCCTCAAATCCAGTCACAGACATTTGAAAATTGTGAGACCCTGGGCAAATCACATCTTGGTCTCTTTTGCAACTATAAAATAGGGATAATATAACACCTGGTGCTGGGGTTGTTGTGAAAATCAAATGAGATAATTGTAAAATACTCAGTGCAGTGTCTAAACTAGAATAATGCTATATAAATTTTAACTATTATTATTATTTGTTTTGCAATGACATATTCCTCTAATTCTCCTAGTGGCACAACCACAAATAAATTTGATATATTACAAAGCCCTGTAGATCATATATGTAGGGCTGAAGAGACCTTAGATCTCACCTAATCCAAACCCCCTCATTTTATAAATTTAGAGATTGAGGCCCCCAAGAACTTAAGTTGCATCTTGAAGATCAAAGAATCCACTAAAATATAATAAATTTATAATGTCTACTTTGTAGTTTATTTCATAAATGGTATAAATATATATTTTTCATTTGATAGGGTTTTGCTTTGATTGTGCTTAAGACTGAGTTGTAGGTTATAAAGCATTACTTTATAACATTTTCCTAGATGTACAGATAGAAAGATAGATAGATAGATAGATGATAGATTGATGGATAAATGGATGGATGGATGGATAGACAGATAGATAGATAGATAGATACACGATTTTTTTTTAAAAAGGTAATGACTTTTATAATGATTCAATGTTTTTTCTGGGTTTTTTTGCATGGGGTCAACACAATCCATAGTATGTTGTTCTTGTTGCCATGATTGTTGTTGTTTTGGAATGAACTATAAGGGACCATATAATTTTACTACATTAGGCCTCAACCTGCAGAATCAGTCATAATTAAATCATGGTTGTGAATTCAGCTCTGCCCCAGAATTCATAATTCCTACTCTAAGTGAATTACAGTCTCCTCTTTGTTGATCTAAACAATTAGAAGTACTTTTGTTCTTTTAGCTTCAGTTAGACCAGGCACTAAATTGCAGAATAATAATTTGGACTGGTTGTATTTTCAATATGTCTAAAGAGCTAGGTATTCAGTAACTATTAATAGTAAATTACAAGAATATACAAAAACAACTACAACTCTGTTTGATAAAAGTTGTTAAAATTTTTTTTTCCTTTTTCAGCCAAACTTTTAATGTTTAGGGACATCCTTTATAATATTCATTTAAGCTCCAAAATTAATTAAGTCTCTTCACCTCTGCCAGGTGAAAACACTGAACAAATGTAGTTTTTATCCCTTCTCTTGAGAGTAAAGTTGAACATATAAAGAAGAATTCTGAAATATAATTCCTTTTTTATCTCTAACTTGGGGAAATGCATAGAATCTGAGTTATTGAGAATTTGAAACATGATTAAGGCTTTTTAATTATAATGGTTCTTATCTTTTTCTCAATTCAATTCAAAAACAATAAGTTCCCATTACTAGTGCTAGGAATGAAAAATCAAGAACAAAATAAGAGAAAAGAAGGGAGGAAGAGAGGGAGGAAGGGAAGATGGAGGAAGGAAGGAAGGAAGGAAGGAAGGAAGGAAGGAAGGAAGGAAGGAAGGAAGGAAGGAAGGAAGGAAGGAAGGAAAGAAGGAAGGAAGAGGAATGAATAAATGCATGGTAATGTAAGGAGGATAGGAGTCAACAACTGAATATACAGGAAAGAATTTCATAAAGGAGAGGACAGCTCAGATAAATCTTGAAAAAAACAGAAGGACCAAAGGATTAGAGATGGAAGAGACTTTAGAAAGTACCTAATTAGAAACCCTAATTTTTAAAATTATAAGATCAGGACAACTAAGTGGCATAGTAGATAGAGTACAGGCCCTGGAGTCAGGAGATCCTGAGTTCAAATCTGATCTCAGACACTTAATAATTGCCTAGCTGTTGTGACCTTGGGCAAGTCACTTTTAACCCCATTGCCTTAAATAAATAATTTTTTTATTTTTGCAAGACAATGGGGTTAAGTGGTTTGCCCAAGGTCACACAACTAGATAATTATTAAGTTCTGAGGCTGGATTTGAACTCAGGTACTCCTGACTCCAGGGCTGGTGCTCAATCCACTGCACCACCTACCCGCCCCAATAAACAAAATTTTTTAAAAATTATGAGATCATAGTATCATGGACAAAGGTTAGAAGGGAACTCAAAAGAAATCTAGTCCAGTCTTCTTGATTTAATGTGAGGAGCCTGGGGACCATGAAAATTAAATGATTTGTCCAAGTTCACAAATGTTAGTTGTGATAGCTTAGTACTGAAGAGATAGGATTCAAACCAAAGTTTTCTGACTCCAAATGCCCCACCTCTGTCTGATTCTGACAGGTAAGATGAAAAGAGTATATTTCAGAGAGTGGGGGATAATTTATACAAATGTACTGGTATAGGAGAAGAAAGGTCAAATTTGGGGTTTAGTTTAATAATGACCATCACTTAACTGTTTATTGTTCTCATCAAAATAAACAGTGATCTCTTAATGGTCAATACTGATGACCTGTTCTCAGATCTTATCCTTTTTTTGAAGTCCTGGGCTTAACTGGCACTTCCACCATTGTTAGGCCTTATGCCACTCTAAGTGATCATTCCTATCCAAAAAGAATGGTAATGCCAATTCTTTTCATATCCACTTCCTAAAGTGGAGGGGAAAGTACTTTGCAATTACTATCAGCAAAGAATAGAGGGAATATTCAGCAGGAAACAGACAAACGAAATGGAATGCAACCCAGCAACATGTAAAAATGCTTTTTGAGAGGGGAAGGAATAAAATAGAAAGGCCTTCATTGAGTAACAGATAATTGCAAAGAAACCAAAGTTTCAGTGGCAAAGAATGAAATGACGACAGTGGACAGGACAGCTATTTTCTTTTGTAAAACATAATAAAAAGTCTATCATTCAGTCAATCAATAAGCTTTTATTAAGTACTTATTATATGCCAAATATTTTGTTGTTCCCTGATATAGCTTAGTGAATATACTGGGTAAGAGCTAACATATCTCTTATAGAAACAGAGATATACTGAGAGATAGGAAGGAAGGATGTTAGTTGTCAGCCATCAGAGGGAGCTGGTTGTTCCAGTCACTTAGTTGAATTATACTTTAGAAAGGTTGTATTTAAGGAAGAATCAAAAAGCATAGCCATCAGTTCAGCTGCTAGTTATTGTACTAGTCTACTTAATTCTGAGAAAGAAAGAATATTTATTTATTATGAATACTCAGCAGTAAATTTTTAACTTCTTAAACTTACACAGGATTACAAATTTATTGAAAATTTTATACTAGCAGTAGTCTTGTGGTTTCAACATTCACTATTCTTTTTTTGTATTTGATAGTATTTTATTTTTTCCCCAATTATTTGTAAAGATAGTATTCAACATTCATTTTTGTAACACTTTGGGTTCCAGATTTTTTTCCATCTTTCCCTTCTTCCTCTCTCCCCATGACAACAAACAAGCTGATATAGGTTATACATGTAGAATAATGCTAAAAATATTTCCACATTAGTCATGTTGTGAAAGAAGAATCAGAACATGAGAAAGAAAAACATAAATTTAAAAAAGGTGAAAATAGAATACTTTGATCTATATTCAAATTCCATACTTCTTTGTCTGGATGTGGATGACATTTTCCATAACAAATCTTTTTAAATGGCTTAGATCTTTGTATTGTTGAGAAGAGCTAAGTCTACCATAGTTGATCAAGACAAACACTATGCACAATATTCTCCTGATCACTTCAATAAGCATTAGTTCTTCCAAGTCTTTCCAAGTTTTTTCTGATAATCCCCTGCTCATCATTTCTTATAACATACTAGTATTCCATTACATTCATATACCATAATTTACTCAATCATTCCCCACTTAATGGGCATACCCCTTCAATGTCCAAATCTTTGCCACAATAAAAGAACAATTATAATTATTTTTACATTTTTTTATCCCTTCAGGATATCCCTTTTATCCCTGTATCCCTTTGGGAAACAGATTAAGAATTGATCTTCCTAGATCAAAGTATGTATATGTGTGTATACAGCTCCACCAATAATGCATTAGTTTCCCAATTTTCCCTACATCTTCTCCAATAATTTTCCTTTTCTATCATAAGAGTCAATCTGAGAGGTGTGAAGTGATATCTCATTTGCATTTCTATAAACAACAGTGATTTAGAACATCTTTTCAAATGATTATTGATAGTTTTAATTTCTTCATATGAAAACTGCCTATTCATATCCTTTGACCATTTCTCAATGGGGGAATGACATAATCTTAGAAATTTAACTCAGTTCACTCTATATTTGAGAAATGAGGCCTATATAAGAGGAACATACTGAAAAAATTGTTTCCTATCCTGCTTTCCTTCTAGTCTTGATTGCATTGGTTTTATTTGTATGGGAACTTTTCATTATAGTATAATCAAAATAATCCATTTTGCATTTCATAATGTTTTTCTATTGAACATAAATTCTTCCTTTCTACATAGATTGGAAAAGTAAACCATTCTTTGCTCTCCTAATTTGTTTATGGTATCACCCTCTATGTCTAAATCATACGCCCATTTTGACCTTAACTTGGTGCAGAGTGTGAAATGTTGATCTATGCCTAGTTTCTGTCGTACTATTTTCCAGTTTTCCCAGAAGTTTTTGTCAAATAGTAAGTTCTTATCTTCAAAAGCTAATGTCTTTGGATTTACAAAATAGTAGATTACTATAGTCATTTAAACTATACTATCTTGTATACTTAACCTATGCTACTGATCTACCATTCTATTTCTTAACCCGTGCCAAATAGTTTTGCTGATTTCCAATTCATTATATAGTTTTAGATCTGGTACAACTAGGCCCCCTTCCTTTGTATATTTTTTCCCATTAATTCCCTTTTGTTTTTCCAAATGAATTTTGTTATTAATTTATATATCTCTATAAAATAATTTTGGGAAACTTGGTTCGTATGATACTGAATAAGTAAATGGATTTAAGTAGAATTGTCACTATTATTATATTTGTTCCATTTATCCATCAGCAACTGATATTTCTTCAATTGTTCAGATCTGACTTTGTTTAGGTTTGTGTTCATATAGTTCCTGGATTTGTCATGGCAGGTAGATTCCCAAATATTTTGAATTGTCTACCAATATTTTAAATTAAATTTCTCTTTCTATCCCTTATTGCTGGGCTTTGTAAATAATATATAGAAATACTGATGATTTATCTGGGTTTTATTTTAAATCTTTCAACTTTGCCAAAGTTGTTAATTATTTGAAGTAGTTTTTTAAGTTGATTCTTTAGGATTCTCTAAGTATACCATCATATAATCTACAATAAATGATAGTTTTAAAATCCCCATTGCCTATTCTATTTTTTCCCTATTTCTTTTTCTTCTATTATTGCTAAAAGTAACATTTATTATAATACTGACTAATAGTGGTGATAAAAGCTATTCTTGTTTCATCCCTGATCTTATTGAGAATACTTCTAGTTTATCCCCATTATACATATGTGTGTTGATGTTTTAGATGTACTCTTCTCTGTCCTCAAACTGTGAGGAGGTTTCTGTTCCCAAGTGGTTCAAGCTTTCATGTACTCCCTACCCCAGGGGACTATTAATCGGGATTGTGACAGGACTCTTGAGTATGGGCAATGCAACAGTGCTATTAAAGACACCCCTGTAATTTTCTGACCAGCTGTTTGAGCCTCTTATCAGCTGTGGACTGAGAACACCAGAAGCACCTGCTGGTGCTGTGCATGCAGTGACTCCCAAGACATGTTCCTAGTTTGCTATAGCTAAGTCTACATTGACATGGCTCATGCTGGTCTTTGGTCTTCTCACCCAAGTTGAACAGATATTTCTTGCTGATCCTCTAAGGTGTCTTGGACTGAACAATTGTTTCACTTTTTCCTTTTGTGGTTTCTGCAGCTCTAGAAATTGTTTCAGGTCATTATTTAAAAGTATTTTGGATGGGTTTGTGGGAGAGCTCCAGCAAGTACTGGCCTTTACTATGCCATCTTGATTTGCCAGTATTTTGCCAGTTCTATTTTTTTAAAGAATTATTTTCTTCAGTCAATTTTTGTACTTTCTTTTCCAAATTGGTGACTCTTTTTTCATAATTCTCCTGCATAACTCTCATTTCTTTTCCCAATTTTTCTTCTACTTTTCTTTTTTTTTGATTTTTAAAATATTTTTGAGCTCTTCTGAAAGAATTGTTGGGATTTGAGACTAATTCATATTTCCCCTTGGAGATTTCACATTTGGCATTTTGAAATTGTTTTCCTCTTCTGAGTTCATGTTTTGATCTTCCCTATCACTGTAGTAAATTTTTATGTTCAAGGCTCTTTTGGGGGTTTTTTCCCCTCAACTTTTAACATGTCCTTGGGACAGGAAGCACTGCCCCAAGTTTCTTGCGCTAGGGGAGGGACCTGGTCACTGGCCTTCTATGCTGAGCCTTAGGTGCTAATTGCATCTATCATGCTGAGTTAGCCTGATCTAGTCATGCCTATCATGTCAAAGTTCCAAGCAATTCATCTTCTGCAGTGGCACTGGAGGCTTCACAGCTGGACTGCTATGCCAGTAGCTGCTGAGCCAGAACTGAGGGGTCTAAGCTGCTGATTCAAGTTGTGGCTAAGACCCATCCCCTGGTTTGCCTGGACATGGTCTCTGCATGACTGGCTTCCCTTTTGCCCAAGTGAGACATCTTTCCTAAAGTCCTTCTAAGTTATCCTAAGCTAGAAAATTGTTTCACTCCATCTTTCTAAGGATTCTGTCACTCCAGACTCTGTGAGACTTAATTTAATTTTATTTCTGAGGGAAAGTGGGGAGAGTCCAGACACCTTCCTGACTTCTCTCTGTCATCTCAGCTCTGCCCTACAGCATTTTTCATTTTTACAAGTGATTATAACCCTCAGGATTTAGACTTCAGTAGATTTCTGTCCTTTGCTGTTGAGAGTTAATTGGTCACGGAATTCAGAGATGGCACTAGATTCTTTTTACCAAGAGGTGATTAATTGTGTCATGATGAGGCTTTCTTACCTATCAGCTTAAGCCTTAGGTTTTTAACCTGGACTTAACAATCTTTCAAAAAACCAACACACCTTACAATAATTATATATAATTGGGGCTTTTTTTTTGTTTCATCCTAGGTTTCATAGGTTTCATCAGACTACCAAAGGAGTCCATGATACAAAAAAAAGTTTAAGAACTTCTATCCCAAGCATAGTATTGAACCAAGAATTAAAATTGTGACAAGGAAAAAATGGAAAATATATATCCCCTTTTAAGAGTAAAAGCATATATTATGACATAGACACTATTCTATTACAATTATTTACTAAGTATATACTGTAATGTAATTTTACAGAATTATTAAATATAATTTTAAATACTGAATCCTTGTTAACTTTTTCACATGAACATTCTTTTGAAATTATGATTAAGCTAATTTGAGTTTCAAATATTAAATTGGAATTGTTCTCTAAATTATGATACTGTTAAAGGGCGTTCTGGAGCAAACATATTCCGAATTAGCTTGTGTCCCTATCATTTTATGTAAATGTAGGGGTCTTATTTTACATACCTAACGCAAACATTGAAAAAAATTGTTTTTACTTTAACCCATGCTACTTTGTGGCCTTATTTTTCAATGGAAAAACTATTCCAAATATAAATCTATGTCTTTGCAATTTAGAACTTGAGCTGATCTGTCACGTATAATAGAAGAGAACATATTTTTCAATAGTGGTCTCTATGTGTGCTGGCATACTGAGTGGCATAGTGTAAAGTAATATTTCTTCCCTTTTATAAAACAGAGCACTAACTGTTACCTCCAAGCTTGACTTGAGGCATGCTTCTACTCACAAATAGATTCAGCCACTGCCACTGGAGTTTATCGCTCAATTTTAACATTACCTTTAACCAGAACACAGTTCTGCTGCCTTTTAAAAAAGTGGGGGGAAAGAAGTCATGATGAAGATAATAGAACCTAAAAAATTAATACCAAAAGAAGCAAAAATCTGACCAAATTTTGGAGTTGTCTATATAAAGAAATGGACTATGTTATCTTAATTCAATTCAACAATGGCTTTAAGATCACTTACAGAAGTAGCTGCCAATGACAGAGTTTTGTTTTTACTAAAACAAACAGGCTTTTATTTTTTGCATTCCCCAACAAAGCATACTTTAAAAAAAAGTCAGACATCCTTAATCTTATCTTGAGTTTTCAAGAATTGTACATAATTTCCTAAATTACTTGATAATAGAGCTCCTCAAAATAACAGACCAATACACTTATTTTCCATCCCGTTGTGTTTCATGTTTTGGGGGTGACAGGGAAGGATAATGTTGGAGTGGAAACTTCTATTTAAATCATTCAAAAATGGCCCCAGAAATTACTTATATCTTGGTACTCATCCCATTGACAGACAGAAATAGCATTCATGTTAATGTTATGGTTAAATACAGGAATCAGGGCTTCTCATATATTTCACAGAAATCTTAATGTCTGAATGCTAAGGTTACAAAACATGTCATGGAGAACATCAATCACTTGCTGGAGGCCTTTTAAATTCCACTTGGGTGTTACATTTGATTTGCAATTGCTAGTTGGTTAATAGGTAATGGGATATGCAGAACTCAGTTGACAGTAGCAGTTGAACAGCTTCAAAAGAGCATAATTTATTAGAAGGGCAATTAATCAAATCCTAGTCCTGCTGAGCCAAAAATTGTATACTAAGATAAATGTCATGGTGCTATGCATGCAGTTCATTCCAGGAATCACACTGTGTAATTGATGATCTAACTAAAAATCAACCTTTAGCAATTGGTTTGCTTTAAGAAAACAAATATTTGGAAATACTATCCATTTATAAATACTGAGGAAAAGATCAATTTAGAACTGCAGCTAGACTATGAAGAAAGCAAGTATGGTAGTAAGCATTATTTCTTAAGAATTCAAGTGATAGGGCAATTTCCTATGTATAACAATTTCATATAGTTGGATTGCTGGAGTATGATTAATGTACAGAATTAAGGAGTTGTCTCACTATACTTTGCTCCAATTGGACATCTAAAGTATTCCTTACAGTTCTTGGTAGCACATATTATTAAAGAAGTATATTGACAAGTTATAAAGCATCTAGAGGACTGCCACCAAGATACCATGGGGCCTTGAGGTTATATATATATATATATATATATATATATATATATATATATATATATACATATATGAGGAGGAGAAAGAGAGAGAGAGAGACTCAACAGATTAGGGCTAGATGTATGTGCTATATGTATATATATATATATATATATATATATATATATATATATATATATATATATATATGTTTAATAGCCATCTTCAAGTATTTGAAGGTGAATTATCCCTGAAAGACCTCAGATTCAGAAATCAAGAAAAAATGAACACTCGTACTGCAATAGCATTAATCACACCTTTACTGCATTTATACCTTTACTACAGATTCTCAAAGGAATCTAGGACACAGAATGAAACTGGACCCAACAGCAGCTCCCAACAATTGAATTCACTTTATATATTGTGCTAAAAATGTGAAACATCTATAGAAATATAAATTAGAAGTTATGACTTTGGGATCCCTGTAGATATAAATTAGCACAATATAATTTCATTAATTGCCTTTTCAACTTTAAATATGATATTTTCTTTTTGTATTATTAATACTTCATCATTTCATATAATGATCAAGGAATTGAAATGGGTCATGTTTTTACCAGGGCAATAGAGGTTGTAATGCAAAGAGCACTAGCCTTCAAATCAGGAAGATTCATCTTCATGAGGTCAATTTTGACCTAAGACACTTACTAGCTGAGTGACCCCAGGCAAGTTACTTGAATGCCTCAGTTCTTCATCTGAAAAATGTTCTAGAAAAGGAAATGGAAAACCACTACTCTATCTTTTCCAAGAAAATGCCAAAAAGGGACCTAAAAAGTTGGATATGACTAAAAAGACTCAACAAGAACTTGTTTCCCAAATGCTAGTACTTGAGCAGTTTACCTATTTATAAAACTTTTATTACAAAAGATTCTTCTTTAAAATTTATTTTAAAATTCAAGTGACTATGCTTCCTTCTCCTCCTTATTGTAGAGTTTCACTTCTCAGGCTTTTTCTTTTCCTTTAGTACCTGGTTTTCACCCTCTGAGCATTATCAAGGATTGGAAAACACCTGGATTATATAGACAGTGCCTGACACTTAGTTGACTCTTAATAAATTCTTATTGGTAAATTAATTTACTTTTCTAGAAAACTTTTTTTAGTAAACAACTTTTCTAGTCTTGACACTTTGAAAATATATTTGCAGGTGTGTTTAAGAATTCTCCTTTCAAGTAAAAGTTACTTAACTGTTCAATACTCCTGACAACTATCTAAGACTTAAAGTTGAAGAGCAAGTGCCAATCTGCAGGCATGCAAGGTAATTACTTGATGAGGAATTGTCATCATCTTCATCATCTCATCATCATCATCACATTGTGCAGAAGAATAAAGAAGCATTTTTTTCTAATATGAAGGGGTTTCTAATAGAAGGGGTTCCATTATGTAATTAAAAGGACTGTTGAATATGGCCTAATTATTGAGGGATAGAAACAATTTATTATTTTAAATTTTAAAATAGTATTTCTTTAAATATAAATGTAAAAGTAAGAAATTTTTTAAAAGAATAGGGAATAAATATATATGCTTATATATTTATCAAATATAGAAATATCTGTATGCCAGATAGTGACTTTTAAAGAACTTCATATTTATTTGTGAATATATGTATTTATTGATTGATTGATTGATTGGTTTTCCATTTGGAACTCAAAATTTTATAAAAATGATTGTGGAAAACTATTTTATATGGAATTGCAAAAAATAAAATACTACTTACCAAAAAACAAGAATTCTCCAGAAAGTTAGTACAATACACAGGTCATCTGGGAAAAGTTGTCTCAGGGCTCTACAGAAAATCCACAAAGGAGATAATTCTAACATGGATAATTAGATGTTGATAGGTTACTGGAGACACCGAGTCACTCCATTGCCTAAGGAAGATTTACTATTCTTTCCATAGACATGGTATCTGAAACCTCTCCTGAGACTGGAGAAGACTGGAGCTTTAGGTGGTACTGGAGCAAGGCACATGAGAGAAGGGACAGACATCTACCCATTGTAAATCTAGGACAGGTAGATTTGCAGGGTCCTTTTTTGTTTCAAATGATATTCTATCTTATTTTTCCAATTATGTGTTATAAAAAGTTTTTCAGCATTCATCCATATGCATCATAAGAATATTTTTAAGTTACATGATTTTCTTCCATCTTCCTTTCCAATCCTCCATCCCTCAGTGACAGTCACGTGAATATTGTATATACACATTTATGTATAACACATTTACAGATTAGTTATTTTCAGTATAAGGAATTAGGATTAAGGGAAAAGAAAAAATTCCATGAGAGAGAAAAGAAATACATAAGAAAAAAAAATTTTGAGTGAATGTAGTGTTCATTCAGATTTTGTATTTTTTGTCACTTTGTTTTATTTTTCTTCCCTTGAACATAGATAGCATATTTAACATATTTATTTTTTTCACATTATTACAATAGCCATGTTGTAAAAGTAAATATAATCCCCACTCCTCCCCCAACAAAGAAAGAGAAACTACAAGAAAAATAAAGTGAGAAGGGGAAAAAATTAGTGTGCTTCAGTCTGTATTCAAATACCATCACCTCTGTCTTTGGGATAGATAGCATTCTTTATCATAAGTCCATCAGAGAAATTACTTCAATATTTTTTCCCACACTTACTACTACTAGCTATAATTCCCTCCATTCTATTCCTCTCCACCCCAATTTATTCTATTCCCTTTCTCCTTTCTCCTTGGTCCTCCTCGAAAGAAAGAAACAAACAAACAAACAGAAAGAAATGAAATGAAATGAAATGAAATGAAATGAAATGAAATGAAATGAAATGAAATGAAATGAAATGAAATGAAATAATGAAATGAAATGAAATGAAATAAAGTATCTGACTACTCTCTCCCATGATCTTCCCTCTCTTCTATTACCTACACCCTCCCTTCCCCTCCTCCTATCCTTTTTCTTCCATCCCTTTTCTCTCCTATTTTCATCAAATAGGTAAGGTAAGATAGATTTCTATACCCAACTGAGTGGATATGTTATTTCTTCACTGAGTCACTTCTGTTGAGAATGAAGGCTCACTCCTTCTTCCTCACCTTTTCCCCCCTGTGGCTCAGTGGATAGAGTATTGGCCTTGGAGTCAGTAGGACAGGAGTTCAAATGTGACCTCAGACACTTGACTCTCACTAGTTGTGTGATCTTTGGCAAGTCACTTAACTATGATTGCCTCACATCCAGGGCCATCTCCAGTTGTCCTGATTCATATTTGGCCACTGGACACAGATGGCTCTGGAAGAGAAAGTGAGGCTAGTGACTGAGCACAGCAACCCCTCTCTCAAAAAATACTCAATTCAATTGCTTATCATAGTATCACTTCCCTGATGTTGTGGTCTTCTCCACAAATGAAGGACAAAACATTATTAACCATTGCAAAAGGATTTTTTGCTTCTTTTATGTAAAATACCTTATCTCATTCTCCTTTTCCTTTCCTTATTTCCTAGTACATTCCTTTCTCAATCATTAACTCCATCTTTATAATTATTATATATTCATATTCATCTCTCTCCTGTGCCTTGTCTATATATGCTCCTTCTAACTTCCCTAATAAATGAGAAGGTTCATTATAAGTTATCAGTTTCCATTTTCCCTGTAAGAATATAAGCAGTTCAACATCATGAAATCACTCATAATTTACCCTTCCTGTCTACCCTCTTAATGCTTCATCTGGGTCCTGTACATGAAGATCAAACTTTCTGTTCAACTCTGGCCATTTCAACAGGAAAGTTTGAAAGTCCCCTATTTCACTGAATATTCATCTTTTCTCCTGAAAGACGATATAAAGTTTTGTTAGGCAGTTGATTCTCAGTTGTAATTCAAATTCTTTTACCTTCTGTAATATCATACTCCTAATCCTCCAAGCCCTTAATGTAGAAGCTACTAAATCTTTTGTTATCCTGACTGTAGTTCCATGGTATTTGAATTGTTTCTGACTGCTGGTAATATTTTCTCCTTGACTTGGGAGTTCTGAAGTTTGTCTATAATATTCCTGGGAGTTTTTATTTTGGAATCTCAGGAAGTGATCAGTGGATTCCCTCAATTTCTATTTTACCCTCTGCTTCTAGAATATCAGGGCTATTTTCCTAGAGAATTTCTTTTAAAATGAAGTCTAGGCTTTTTTTTTTCCTGCTCAAGCCATTAATTTTTAAAATATCTGTCCTGGATCAGTTTTTTAGTTCAGTTTTTCCAGTAAGATATTCCACATTTCCTTCTAATTTTTCATTCTTTTAACTTTGTTTTATTTTTTCTTGATTTCTCACAAAGTCATCCACTTTCCTTAGCTTCATTCTACATTGGAAGGAATTATATTCTTCAGAAAACTTTTGTATCTCCTTTTCCATCTGATCAATTATGCTTTTTGAGACATTCTTGTTCTTCTCATTGGCCTTTTGGATTTTTTTTTCCATTTGACTTAAACTGGTTTTTAAGATGTTATTTTCTTCATTATTTTTTGGCATCACCTTCACCAAGCTGCTAACTTGGTTTTAATTTTCCCATATCATTCTCATTTCTCTTCCCAAATTTTTCTCTACCTCCCTTACTTGCTTTTCAGGATCTTTTTTGAGCTCCTCCATGACCTAAGACCAATTCCTATTTTTCTTGGAAGCTTTAGATAGAGAAGCTTTGACTTTTTAATGCTCTGAGTGTGTATTTTGATCCTCCATAAAATGAAAGTGATTGTCTATAGTTGGATTTTTTCTTCTGTTGTTTATTCATTTCCCCAGTCTATGATTTGATTTTAATTCTTTGTTAAGGTAGAGCTCTGCTTCCAGGATGGAGGATGCACTGTCCCAAGCTTTTGAGGGATTTTGCATCTGTTTTTCAAGGACATTCTCAGGGACTTCAATTCTTTCAGGGTCTTATGAGAGGTTCTGACTGCTCTCCTGACCTGTGCTCTGGTCTGTGGATGATCCCCAAGCACTCCCCTCTGCCCTGGAGCTGTGAGGGACTTCTCTCCTCTGTTATGGCAGAATGTTTTTTCTGATACTGGGGTCCAGTCTGTGACTTGATCTGAGTATGGGTAAAGCAACAGAATCCTGCCTCAGGGAGAGCTGAGAGAGCTCTGCATTCTCATCTGACCCCCTTATTATCCTTGGCTTGAACACTTAGGAAGCAGTTTCTGAGTGGCTCCCCAAGCCTGCTCCTGCTTTCCAGGGCCAGGCCTGCACTGAAGCCTCAATGGCCTGGGTTTCACACTCACTCTAGTTCAGCAAGGTTTTCCTGATGACCTTCCAAGTTGTTCCTGGTAATTCCTGGGCTGTGAGATCTGGAAACTGCTGCTGCTTCCATGTACCCAGGAGCCTCCAGGACTGTGCAGTCTGCTGTGCTACAGCCTTTCTAACCCTGGTGTAAAAGACCTTTCCTGAAAATCATCCAAATTATCTTGAACTGGAAAATTGTTTCATTCAATCTTTCTGTGGATTCAACCACTCTAGAATTTGGTTAGAGTGGGTGTTTAGAGGTATTTGGAGTGTTTTGGGGGAGAGCTGCCTAGATTTCATGCCTTCATTCTGCCACCTTAGCCTCCCAATAGTGATTTTTTAATAGCATATCAACTAAATTCAAGGACATAATCACAATTCCTGAAGGCAATAATTGTAATGATTCTATCTAATTATATAATGAGGTCAACTGTGAATGAATAACCATCCCAGAAGTTACTCACTCATATTGGGTGAATCAATTATTTTCAGACATAACATTATTCTTTTTTTTACAAATTGCCTTTTCTCATGTGCTAAATAAATGTTCCCCTGGAATATTTTAGTTCTTTTTTTTTATTTCTGAGTGATTGATATTCAGTAATCTATGACCAAAATGAAATGAAAAATTGAATGGGATTATTATTCAGATACCATAAGAGAACATATAATGTATCCCAAATTAGTTTGTGAGTTTTTCATGGGGGGAGGGGTAGGGATTATTTCTTCTCTGTAATTTGGGGGTAGGGAGTTATATGAGTAAATGATTCTATTGTGCAGATACAAACTGAAGTTCATACACTATAAAATGAATAGACTATTTGGAATTACTATGAATATCCAGATGGTCCTGAACAACCTGGAGAATTCTTTGTGAGGGCAGAACCCTCAGTGGACTACTTTTGAGACAATGTAAAGAGGTCATAATGACTAAAAACTGAATCTTACTCATTAAGGAACTTGAGGGAACTAATAGCCTTTGAACGGAGGGGTCAACCCAAGTCCAGGGAGGATCTTCTGGAAGGTAATTCTGGGGTCTCATTCTCTGTTTTTCTTTTTCCTCAACAAGTGACTCCTGAATATTAGAAAAGTAAAAAATTATAGTTTACTTGATAATTGGATGGGTGGGTTAATAATGTAGGTAATACTGAAAAATCTCATTCTTTTTCAACGAGATAGGGAGAACAAAGGAAGGTAGGGGAATAAGCATGGCTATTGCAACAATTCTGGCCCAAAAATTATGCCATGAACATTAGAAATGTTATTTCATTCAGTCCTCATAGCAACCTGTGAGGTAGGTGCTCTGATCATCCCCATTTTATGCTTGTGGAAACTGAGGCAAACGTCATTATTTTCTTTCACCTACAATACCTACCACATAGCAGTTATATGGCAAATGATTTTTGATGCCAGTTTTTTTTCTACATGCAGCAAATATTTCAGTTTTTCTTTCCACTTCCTTCTCCTTCCAATCCTCATCCCAACTACTTACCTCTATATTTTAAAATGTTAATGGGGTCATCTAGGTAGCATTAGTGGATAGAGCACCAGCCCTGGAGTCAGGAGGACCTGAGTTCAAATCCAGTCTCAGAATCTTAATAATTACATAGCTGTGTGACTTTGGGCAAGTCACTTAATCCCATTGCCTTGCCAAAAAAAAAAAGAAAATAAACATGCACTCTGATTTAAAAGTGAGCTTTTACTGTTTGCTGCTGATGGGAAGGAGGTGGGAAGGGAGCATAGAAGGAAATTTTGTAACTTAAAAATATACATGTGCACATGGAAAATAAATAAATTAATTTAAATTAATTTAATTTAATAATAATCAATCTGTGTAACCTTGGGCAATTCACCTAAGTCCAATGCCTTACAAAAACCTAAATAGATAGATAGATAGATAGATAGATAGAGAGATAGATAGATAGATGAATTAATGAATGAATAAATAAACAAATAAACAAATGAATGAATAAATAAATAAATAAATAGAACTAATAGCAAAACCTTGTCCCTGTTTCTTTGAACAGAAAGCAAACTGGAAATAGTAATGATTCAGGAAAGAAATTAACTTTCTTAAAAATATTTGAGAAGAGTGAGGGTAAAGGATTCTGTGTACTTTAAAATTCTCATCTAAAAACACCAATGCATTAATCCTCTACTCTTTACTCATTCAACTTTTCCAACCTTGTTTTAAGATATAGTGGGAAGAAATAGCTTCATAGGGAATCATTTATTATTGTCCTTTATGTTCACAGTAGTACTAGTGATATATTGGTGTAACTGTAAAAAATGATATATGATATATTGTTGTCTTCTCCATATGTAGGGCATGTTGAATTGTGTGCTTTAAAAATATATCTGCTTGGATTGTACAGAGTTTGTCATTATACGAAGTAATAGTCATCTCATAGCTCAATGTATTTGTTTAAACTGAGCTACACCATCATTCTATATTTGGTTCTATGATTTCTGAGACTCTTAACATTGTAATATAGCTTTGCTTCCAGTTATGTCTTGGTGCTTTTAAGTCTTCCTATGGTTGTAAACCATTCAAGGCAGCCTCTATGAATAGAGTTCCCTGGCTCATTTCTTCTGGTTTGTTTTCCTTGAATTCATCATGGGAATGCAATGACAAAGAAATGCTTAATATATCTTGTACACTTTCCTTCCTTCTATATATGGATGAGTGCTCTTTTAATGTATATTAGCTTATTGCCTTTCATGTTCTCTTCATTAATAATATCCTTGAAAAATTGGTTATTCAGTTTTGGAATTAGGGTAATAGTGACTATTTCTAACACTCCTCCATCTCTTTTCCCATTTCTCTTCTTTTTAAGATAGACATTGCTTGAAGATTTCTCAAAAAAAAAGACTCAGATCATTCTAATAAATATTAATTTCTGGATCTTTTCTTTTCCCAGCATTGGAATTTGCCTCTCTGAGTTTTCCCAAAGATCAAATGTGAAATGATCTAATATAATCAGGTATAAAATAATATTAATTGTATTATTTCAAATTAAAAACCATTTTTCTCCTTCCCACATCTCTTCCACTCTCCACTATCAAAAAGTACAAAGGATACAAATATGCATGGTCAAGCAAAAAAATAAAAACTTCTTTCATTGCCTGAGAACAAAAAATATGTCTTAGCTTGTACCTTCAGTTCAATTCTCCATCTGGAAGTGGATAGTATGCTTCATTATCAGTCCTCTGGAATCATAGTTCAGTACAGGAAGCTTCTGGTAAGGATCTTCCTCTACCAAAGTAGACTGGAACCTTTACAGCAGCGTAAGGATGTAGATCTTTGCCCAAGGGCTCTAGCGGTTGCTTGCGTCTTTCACACAATGCATTTAGGCCCAGACCCAGCAATTCTTCATTCTTTGATCATCTCTGCCTTGCTGCCTGTACCAGAAAACCTGAACCCTAAACACTTTCATGCCTACAAATTCTATATATGGAGCCCTATTTCCTTGACTGGTGGTCATTTCAGTTGCCCACTACATTTAGACCTGGTCCCAACCATATTTTACTTCACTCACTCACTGATCTGATGCTGGCTGACCATTACCTTTTAACTGCCTTACTCCATAATCTTATCACCTTCCCTTTCTAGTTCTTGAATCATAATCAAATCAATTCCATCATTGCTATTAGTGTTTTCTCTCTCTATTAGCATGTAATTTTGTTGAGAGTCTAAACTGTCTCCATTATTATATTTTTAGTGCTAATGCTTTGCAGTTCTTTGGAGTTTTTTTGGCCCATGGTTTTGATATCATAACATTTGCTTAAAATAACTGACTTTTTAGCTAGAGACAAAGATGTTTTATATTAGACAATGCAATACAAACCTAGGAATGTTTTGATATTATTGCTATCAGATATACATAGAGAAATGAGAATGGAAACCATAAGAGAAGAAATATGACCTTCTGTTTTTACATTTTCTACTTCTCAGGTTTCAATTCAAATTGGTAAGAGGGGTAGAGTCCAGAAGGAAGAGCAAAGGCAGGGACTCCCTCGAGCTTTCTCCCAAACCACTCCAAGTACCTTTAAACAATGACTCTAAACAAATTCTAGAGTGGGTGAAACAATTTTTCAGTATTAGACAACTTGGAAGATCCATGGGAAAGGGTGAGAGAAGAGCTCACAACAATATGGCCTCACTGGAGTGAACCCTGCATTCCAGGAGCAGGACAATAGCCAAAGGACAATTTGAAGGTCAGCACAAAAAGTCTTTCACACTGGGATGAGGGTAGAGCATGGTCCAAGCCAGGTCTCAGCAACACAGATCTGGCCCCAGTGGCCTGGAACAAACTTTAGGGGATCACTGAATAAGCAGACACAGCTGCTTCCAGGGTTCTCAGTGCACAGATAATAAAGGGGTCAGGAGGAGATTACAGGGGTCTCCTTTCTATCACTGAGACAGGATTCTCTGGTTAGATCATACCAGCTTGGAAGAACTGAAAACTTGCAGATCCCTATAAGTATCTCTAAAACCAGCTGAAAAAAAAACCCACAAAATTTGGGACAGTGCATCCTGTACCCTGAAAGCAGAGCCCCACCTTAACAAAGAATTAGCATCAAGTCATAGGATAAGGATATTAGCAAAGAACAGAAAAAAGAAATCTAAAAATATACAATTACTTTGGTCATAAGGAAGATCAAAATACACACTTAGAAGAACATAACAAAGTCAAAGCTTCCACATTCAAAGCCTCCAAGAAAAATGTGAATTGTTCTCAGACTGTGGAAAAGCCCAAAAAGGATCTGAAAATCAAAAAAAAAAAAAGGAAGTGAAGGAAAAATTGGCAAGAGAAATGAGAGTGATGTGGGAAAATAACAAAAATTGATTCAGTAATTTAGTGGACACAAAAAAATACTGAAGAAAATAAATCTTAAAAACCAGACCGTTCCAAATGGAAAAAAAAGAGGTCCAAAAAGCCAACAAGGAAAAGAATATCTTAAAAAGCAGAATTGGACAAATGGAGAAAGAGACACAAAAGCTCACTAAAGAAAATAATTCCTTAAAATATAGAATACAAGACAGGGAAATTGATGACTTTGTGAGAAACCAAAAAACAATAAAACAAAATCAAAAGAATGAAAAATTAGAAGAAAATTTAAAACATCTCATTGGAAAAACAACTGACCTGGGAAATAGATCCAGGAGAGGTAATTTAAAAAGTATTGAATTACTTGAAAGCCATGACCAAAAAAGAGTCCAGATATCATTTTATAAGAAATTATTAAGGAAAACTGCTCTAATACTCTCAAAGTAGTGGGTAAAAAAGAAATTGAAAGAATCCTCCAATCACTACCTGAAAGAAATTCCAAAATGAAAACTGTCAGGAATTTTATAGCCAATTTCAGAGCTTCCAAGTCTGAGAAGTACCCAGAAAGGAGCAATTCAAATATCATGGTCAGAACATTTCAAATATCACAGTCAGAATAATTTAAGACACCTGTGTTTTCTTGGTGTTGTTAGAACAAAATCAACACAAATGTGCATTTATAGATAGATGTGTATATAATCATATAAATGCATAGATAATTCTGATACTTGAGAGAGTAAATATATATATATATATATATATATATATATATCTTCTATCATTAATGACTAACAATATAAGAAAATTGGACAAAATATTAGTAAAGAAGCTTCCATTTACATATGCATATATATATTTTTTTAATTTTGAACTATGACTAAGTTGAATTTATATCAGTAATGTAAGACTGTTTTAAAAATAAAACAACAATATGCCAACAACACAAAAATATGTAAGCATAACAAACAATATAAATTATTTTTCAAAAGTTTAAAATCTTGTGATTATATAAGTAAATACAGAAATAACTTCTGATAAAATACAATACATATTTATGCTAAAACACTAAGACTGGTAGAATTAAATGGATTTACCATAATAAATTACATTTCTAACTAGAACCAAAGTAGAGCACTAACTCCATTTCTTCTAGAGAAATGCTTAAGGATTTTCCAATAATTTCATGGATATAGCAAAAACATCACCACTATTCTTTGATAAATCATGGAAATCCTAGTTATTACAATGAAATAAGACAAAGAAATTGAGGAAACAATTATGATCAAACAATAAACTATATTTTTTTAAATTTTCCCCTCTTAAAGAAGGTTTCCCATTTCCCATTAATGTTACTATGTTCTCTATGAGATTACATTTAAAAGTTAGCTGTATCTATCTTGTTTATATGTAGTTGCCTTCCCTATTAAGCTGTGAAATTTTTGAAGAAAGAAACTGTTTTTCCAACACAGCACAATGGTTAGCATATAATATGTGTTTAATAAATGTTAATTGACTCGATTATGTGAAGATGACATGTTTGCTTAGAAGACAATAGATTTACCTCAAACAATTAATAAATTCAGAAAAAGAGTTGATAAATTGGTCCACAAAAAGCAAGAACATCTGTAAATCACTTTTTAAAAAAACAGGAAGAAAATGAAGTGAAATTTAAAATGACTACTAGAAAAAAGAAACATGTGGCAGTCAGTACACAGTCAAGACTCATATAAATACAATTAGCAAATACTGTTCAAAAATAAAGGAGAATAGATATTGATTGTTGTTGGACTATGCTAATATTATATTAATGATAATAGTCTTAAATAAATTTGCAGGTTTAGAAGGATAATAAACTATTGCTGTCAGGTGAAAACTGGCTTGATTGGGATTGTCCCAGACCTCATGATTGTAAAATATAAGCAGGATAACACTTCCAAAGCCAAGTCATTTACCTTCTCATCCTTATACATTGGAACGGTACTATTGGGGCTTGTTTTTTTTTTAATCTCTAAATCTTATTCCCCATTCTTTTTTAGACAATATTGAAAATACTCTCATTTTATTGATTATATAAATAACAACAATCTACTACTGGCATTCTTCTGACCCTTTGTCTAAAACTTTATAAGTTTGAGCTCTGAGTGATGGCAAACCTTCCAACAGATCATGAATTTCTCTCCTTTCCCCTGTGTGGGCATCAAGGTCACACACCGATACTTTCCATACTAGCAAGTATCATCATCCTTCCCTTGAACTAGCAATAACATTTGTTAAAGTTATCTCTATGTGGACTGCTGCTTTTCATTTGAATTTCTCTGCATTATAACTACCAAATATTTCTTTATTGAACTAGTTAAAATAATGATATAATTCATCTGGAAGAATAAAAGGTAAAGAACATCAAGGAAAATGATGAAATAAAATAGAAGCAAACAGGGTAATAATAATAAATCTCAAACTATATTTGAAAATAATCATAACTATGCCATAAAAAAGAGGAAGCAAGTTAAATTATTAGAAATTATTCTTCCCAACTTTATGTTAATAAAAACCAGTAGCACAAATGAAAAGGGATTAAATATTATAAAACTGTACAATTTCCAGCTTAACAGGACAAGAAATGGATTATCCAAATTATTCAATTTCAGGAAAAAAAAGAATAAATTTAACTTTATATTTAATTTTAATTTAAATTTAACACAAAAATAACATAAAATTCTAGGACCAGATGGATTTACAAGCAAATTCTATCAAAAGTTAAAAGAATAATTATTTGCAATTTGCATAAATTGTTTGCAAAAATAGAAAAAGAATCCTACCAAATCAGTCATATGGTATAGCTATGGCCATGATACTTCAATTAGGGACAATTAATGCTTTAGGGGGGGGAAAGACAAATATCCTAAACTAACAGTAAAAAATAAAAATTAATATTAATTAAAAGCTTATTATTAATTAGAAATATATTTTAAAAGATTATGACACAGTTGGACTAATACTAAGCATATAGGATTATTTCAATATGAGGGAAAATATCAATATAATAGACAAAATTAATAAGAAAACAAAATCCTAAATTATATTAATAGGTATAGAAAAAACTTTTGACAAGATGCATCATCTATTTCTATGGTTAAAAAAGCAAGAATCAGGGCAGCTAGATGGCACAGTGGATAGAGCACTGGCCCTGGAGTTAGGAGTTCCTGAGTTCAAATCCAACCTCAGACACTTAATAATTACCTAGCTGTGTGGCCTTGGGCAAGCAACTTAACCCCATTACTTTGCCAAAAAAAAAAAAACCCAGAAAACTAAATAGCAAGAATCAGAACACATGGGAATAAATGGATCATTCTGTAATATGGTAATATCTATACCAAACAAAGAAAGAATCATATGTGATGGTTTCAACTAAGATTAGATATGACTGTTATCACAACTACTATTTAACATAGTGTTAGTATTGCTGGCTATAGCAGTAAGAAAAGAAAAAGAATCACCAGACAAAGACATCATTATCACTTTTTGAATATAAATTGGGTTGTTTATAGAACCCTGAGGGATTGTCTCTAAAAAAATAATTGAAAGAATAACTTTAGCAATGTTGGAGATAAAATAAATCCACATAAATCATCAGAGTATCTGTTAATTACCAAAAAAAAATCTATCAGGAAGAGATGGAGAAATTCCTTCTAAAATGACTACAGAATGTACATTATATTTATGAACCTACTTATAAAGACATATACTCAAGCTACATAAATACAAGTAAAAAAAACACTCTTTGCACAAATAAAGACATTGTTAAAGAATTAGAGGAATATTAATTCTTGATCAGTAGACTAATTTTAAAATAGAGAAATGGATCCTTGGAACAGATTAGAAGGACCACCATAAAGACAATGGACACTTTACATAGATTCTGAGATTGGTTGGAAGATTAGTAAAAGAAAGAAGAAAAGGATAAAAATAAAATTGAGAAAAAAATTGAAAGAAAAAAATCTTGAAGAAAAAAGGAAACAACTCAAAAACTGATAAAATACTAGAAAAAATATTAAAGCAAAATGAAGATGCAGAAAAATTAGAAGAATATGGAAAACTATAAAAGCAACTAATCTAGAAAACTAGTTTAAGAGAGTTATTTTAAGAATTACTGTGCTCAAAGAACATGCCTTTACAGACTAGAAAAAATGAGATATATATTAAAAAAAGAATTATTGTACTCTCAGGAAAAAAACACAGAAAACAAAATATCTATTCCATATTTCAAGAAATCATAAAAAATGCTTCTAATAATAAGGGAATAAGTGAGTGAAATAAAAATAGATTCCATGGATCTCCAATAAAAGAAATCATAAACTGAACATATTTATAGTTGTAACTGTCAAACTTCAGAGTTATCAGAAAAAAAGAAATATATTGTAATCTGGAAAAGCCAGATAAATTTATTTTAATATTTTTTAATCCTCCAATTAGAACCACTTAGGATAACTAGAGTCCAAATGGTAAAGTGGAGAGCTATGGATAACACTGTCCACATTCAGAGGAAAACACAAAACAAACAAAAAAGAAACACTAAATCTGAATAAAAACTATGTTCACTTTTTATAAAACTAGTCTCATGTTTTTACTTCTTCTCTCATGATTTTCTTTCTTTTCCCTTAATCCTAATTCCTAATGTGAAAAATGACAATATATGTAAACATGTTAAGCGCAAATGTGCATGTACTGTTTACAGCTGGGGGTGGGGGTGGGGTAGGAAAGGAAGGGTGGTAGAAAAAACATATAACATAGATATACCAGTGGATGAATGTTGAAAAACTTTAATAACATGTAATTGAAAAATTAAATTTTTAAAATTTTTAAAAAGAAAATATAAAAAATAAATAAATGCTACAAGAACAATATTTTTTAAAAATGTTTTTTCTTCCTTTTTGTTCAGTTTCATTGTGCTAATGTTGAGAATGTTGCTTTATTTATATAAACTGTAAGCATGGTTTTGTAACTAAAGTATAATCTCATGACAGGTAACTTTATCCTTAATTTTAGAAAATGATAAGTTTTCTTCAAAGGATCTTAAAAGCAAACAAACAAAAACTTTCTGCTTTTTTCCTGGGGCTTTCCTTGTGAGTGAAAGGGTTGTTCTGTTTTGTTTTGCTTTGTTTTGACAGCAGGATAAATCCCACCTCCCAAAAAGGCAATTTTAAAGCTACTCATTGCATTTAGAAGACAACAATCCTGATGTGACACTATATCAAGGTGACTGATATATCAAAGTCGATTATATCTTGTCTTTAAAATGGCAAACGAAAGATGATGTAAAAAAAGAATTCAAGGTTCTTCTGAAGTTCTTTCCTTTGACTGACTTGCTCCTGGCTTATTCATGGACTAAAAATGCAATAACTTGCTTTTAATTATTCTGCAGCTTGAATTCAGGCAGTGATAAGTAGTTGGTTAATCTGCTGTCAGGTTTGACTAGCCGCAACTGTGACAGTCCTAACAGCCTAGTCTTGTCTGCCCCTGCTGGATTAGGAAGTCTGATGTCTGCAATAATGACCTTCTTCTGGTGTGAATTTAGGATGGGGGTGAAAACTAAGGGTGCCTTTGTCACACCTGTCTGGAATGCTACTGTTCTATAAAGGAAGGTTCAGTGTTTGTTTCTCAACAAGATTTCTCATCCTAGAAATAGTATTTGCTTTTTAGCCAGTTTTTATTTTCTTTTGAAATTATAATGGAGTAAATAAAAGCTTCCAAAATGAGGTGGTCTCTTAGATTGAATTAATGAGAGTGGGATGCAAGACTATGAGAACTGGTAGAGTGGTAATAAAACCTTTAGAACTTTCAGACTTCCTAAGATGCCTTTATATAACTTCTTTTTCATTATTAAATCAAGCCTTTTTAAAAAAAAAAAATTCACTTTACCAAATGTTATCAAGAAAGTCTATACTTTTTTTTTCCTTCTTGCATTCTGGGCTTCATTTTTCCAACACCTGGTAATGTTTTCAATAGAATTAAATGTCTCGTTTTCTCTGAACCCTGTATTTATATTGGAGCTATTTTTATTGTGATCCTTGTTTGGATAACAGTGCCTTCTATATTTGTCTAATTTTCCCTGAAGAAAAAATACATCAGAAGAAAGATCTAAAAACAAAAGGATATTGGTTTTTACATTTTCTTTCATATGATATAATTTAATTAGTTTTAGGAGCTAGGTTTAACTTCTTTCTGAATATAGAAGAAAACAACTTTATTTGATACCATAAAAATATATTTGGGAGAAAAATTATAAAAAGAACCATTTTAACTAGGGGCATGAGAGCACAGTTAATGAATGACCAAACAACAAGAATAAATTAATATATAGAAAACAATAAGGATAAAACAAAAGGAATAACCATGCAGACACACACACACACACACACACACACACACACACACACACACACAA